>NC_032019.1:2970374-3171531 GCF_001865875.1 Lupinus angustifolius | reverse complement strand
ATACCATTATTATTATTATTATTATTATTATTATTATTCCTTTTTTCAGCAACTTCAATCATGGGTAATAAGAGTAGTGGACATTGACTTTTGGTCTTCTCATACGTACGTAAATACATTGTTTTTCCATAAAGAACTCACCATGTTTGTTTGAAGGAGTTTGGATGTAAAGAAAAGAATAAGATTCAGAAATAGCATTAATGGGTTTCCATCTTCTTCTTACAATCTTAACTAAATCACTCACCTTTCTTACATGGTAACACTTAACTCTTTATTTTTCTTACCACTTTCTTCAACTTCAACTTTTTCCCACCTATTTTTATTCTCTGTTCTTATTTATTTATTTATTTTGACACATGCAGGCCCCCATTAAGTTTGATTTGTCCATTGTAAGCAGCTATAGTTAAAATTCAAATAATTTTACCAATTTGTTTATGAAAATAAAAAATAGGATTGTGATTTTTGCAATTTTTTATGAAGTGTGTGTCTTTTTTTTTGGTTAGGTACGCTTCTATTCGTGCAATGAAGAGTGATTCTCGCTTTAGCAATCAGCAATGCCTTGCTTTTTGGGTTTTGTTTTCATTCTCTATGATTATGGAACGGGAATTTGCAGTGCTATTTAACAGGTAAAGGTTATTTTTTTATGTATTCTAAGTGGTAATAGGAGTTCATGAACAATGTACAATTGAACATGAAATGAATGTTAATCGCCTTTGAGTATTTTATGTTTTGTTGCTGTTTTCATCTTCTAACTTAATATTAGTAAAAACTCATTTAACATGAGATTTTATGGACTTTTACTTTAGGGATAAAATCATTGTAGAGAGTCCCTTGAAAATTGTTACTAGGAATAATGTAAAGAGTTTTAGCGAGCATGGGTTGCTAAAAATGCAATGTAAAAGGAAATAAAGAAGATTTTGTCCTAAAGGGAAGCAGGGTTAGGAAAGAAAGACAAAATTAGTCTACTAACTTCATAGTTCATATTAGCCCTTCCTCTGCATATCATCAATGTGTAGTGCTCGGAAAAGGTCATCCTAGTGTTTAAATTGCAATCGCGATTATCTCGCATTGACTGTAAATTTGAAGCGAGAAAATACGGTCACAAACTCGCTGTGCGTTGCGTAGACTTTTGAAACTGCAATATGAGTACAATTTAAAACAGTGGGTCATCCCTTCTGCTTATCTGTGAAAGTCCTCATTATTTTTGTATTCTGCTCGTTTCTCCTTAGTTTTAACTTGGTTGTTATTACAGGCTACCATGGTGGCCTAATGTGAAAAGCATGGCAACTATCTTACTGTTGATACCTTACTTTGGCGGTTCTCTGCACATCTATAAGTATTTGATTAAGCACTACTGTACTTGGAACATATGTGGAAAGGACTTGAACATCGTTAACCAAAATAGCACACATGTTGTATTCGAAGAGGACAGCAAACTCATTCATGTCACTGAACAGACAATTATTCCAAGTCAAATACAAGAGAAGAAACTTACAGTAAATCAGGTATTATTTTAAAGTTACCGCCTCAGTTTTTACTTTTTTACATGCAACAATGCATCAAAATATTTGCACCTCATTCGATTAAACACGCGGAAGGTTGGAAAAGGATGTTAATGTTTTAGCTTATTTGCTAGCTGCTGTTGATTTCTCAGTTTGTCTATTAACCCCAAATATGCATTGGCATGCTAAATGTTACAAAGTATGGAGGGGTGTTTTGAGTAATGTAGAGGAGTTTCCTAATTTTAGTGGCAGTTATTATTAATTATGATTATTAATGGTGTGGCAGTTATTCTGTGTGTCTAATGTTATGTTAATGGCAATATGGCAGTTACTATTAATGATGCAATGGCTCTTTTGTGAGTCTAGTTTGGGAGGGATATGGGCATTAGGCTGAGTAGGGGATTGGCATCTAAATCCTATAATTCTATAATTCCAACAATGATAATCCATGCAATTCCATTGTATCATTCTCATGGTCATGGATATCAATATAGACTTCTTTCATACAATTGTTTGCATCAGGGGAGATATGAAGTTGCTGTCAATTATACGAGGCCAACATTTACAATGCAAGTTCAGAAAGAATGGAGTTGTGCTTTATGTCAGATTAGTACTACCAGCGAAAATTGCTTATTGGCACATCTTCAAGGTAAGAAACACAAGACTAAGGAAAGTGAAGTTAGAAATATGCTACATTTAACGGATAATAAATACTTACCATCCTCTAAAGGAATAGTTCTACTAAGGAATCTCAACCAAATTGCAAAAATTCTGAATCCAGTTTCTAGATCCATAAGATTGTGTGAATGGATAAAGCCAAACTTTGGATGGATGAAATTGAATACCGATGGTTCTTTAAACAATGAAATTGCTGGTTTTGGTGGTCTCCTTCGGGATCACATGGGTGAACCGATATGTGCTTATGTCTCTAAAGCTCCTCAAGGAGACGTTTTCTTGGTTGAACTTTGGGCCATATGGAGAGGCCTTGTTCTTTCCTTGAGTCTTGGGATCACTGCTTTATGGGTAGAGTCAGACTCCATGAGTGTTGTAAAGACAATCAATAAAGAACAACCTTCTTGCCCGAAAGCTTATGGTTGCTTGGAACAAATCTGGAAACTCTTGAGTAAGTTTGATAAATATCACATTTCTCACTCATGGCGCGAAACTAATAGAGCGGCAGATCATCTTGCAAAGATGGTTGTTTTGGGAAATGATGTTATTTTGTGGCCAATTGATTTTCCATGTAGTCTTCGCAACATCATTGACGATGATGCAAAAGGAAAGAAATATATTAGAAGGAAGGTGATTCTTTAGTTTATGGTTGATTCTGGTTTCTATGGGATTTACTAAGAAAAGAAACAATAGGAAACTTAATAACTGTATGTTAAAGCTTATGCTAAAGCTACTCTAGAGTCAGTTGGCATAAACATTTGTAGACACGACACTCAGTTCAAGATCAATGTAAAGCTTATTGTTTTTTAACCAACAGATACACTGCTGGAGATAGCAAATCTTAACTTTTAAACCATTTTAAGTTGACCATATTGAATAGACAGTTACTATTGTTTTTCAGCCTCTTTTAGTTGTGCCTCAAAGTGTTATGATAGATAAAAATGTATGGAACTAAAAGTTGCCACATTTTTGTGGTTTCAAGATAAGCAAACATGGCCAATCAAGTGTTCATGGCCAAAATGCATTGCTTTGCTTTTGAGTTTGTTAGTCACAACAATGGCATCAAAGTGTTTTATGAGGCTAGGAAAAAAATGAAAGGAGATATAAGGACAATTTTCTCTATCATTAGTTGAGTTGAAAAAATGTTCAACTTTTATAGCAATCTCATCATAAACTCTTGGTAATTTACCAGTCCTCAGTGGCGTCACTTTTGTTTCAACAATGAGAGAGGAATTCTCTCAAAGTTGGACAAACCAAGATCTTTTGTCCCATATATTCTCGTCTCAAATTCCACCAATTAACATAAAAAAATTATGTTTTGTTATTATGTTTTGTTTGTATGTTTTTTCTTTTTAAGTATGTAGCAATTTTTAATTGGATGAGGATATAATGGGACACAGAAAATGGAACAGGTGATCTTCATCCTACATAATATAACCTGAATCTTAAAGTCTGCTTCATTATTAGAAGACTCTTTCACTTTCTCTCTCTATGATTGACTTCATTTAATTTTATACATTAATTATTTGTTGAATTTTGAGTAAGACTATTTTGGTAAAAATAATAATCAATGTGCACTTAATACTAAAGAATGTTTTATAAAAAAAATGATCAAAATAAAGGAAGTAATATGGTAGTAGTATCATGTAAGTATAAATAAATATAAATTGCATTTTGAGATTCTTTTCAAACAGGACAAATCAATTTAAGTCGATCAAAACTTCATATTATTTAACTCCCATTACACTTTCAAACGCAAAAGCTTTAACAACTTTTTCTTTTGAGGATTAAATGATTTAATTTATATTATGAGTATAATATTTATATATTGTTAGTATGAAAATATATATACAATCAATACAATATTATTATTTATTTGTATTATTCTTTGAAGAGTTAATAATGATTAAACATGAATATATTACATTTTTTTCTCTGTACATTATTCCCTACCACATACTAATAATCACTAGTAAAGAAGTGGTGTTGAATTAGAATAGGCTCTCACAATGCCTTTGAACACAGAAATTTTGTTCCATGAATGAAACTGTCCCAAAGTTATGGAGAAAAATTCATCACCTATAAGGAAAGCACAAGGAGTTTTCTTCAGTGAACAAAGCCAAGGAGCACTTACAAACCCATTGGTGGTTATGATCCTTTAAGCTATGCTCACAACTTTGATGATAATTAGTTGGAGGATGATGAAGAATCTACACGCCTTAGTTTCTCAGCTAGATTTGCAGCCCCTTCAACTAAATCGCTGAAGTAACTTTAAGCTAAGGTTTTAACATAAGCTAATATAATATTCATGCATATACAAGTTATATATATATATAGTGAGAAATACTCTTTTAAAAAAATTAAAAATACATATAACATATATGAGTACGTCTATAATATGTATGGTTGGTGCAATGGATAGAGTACAAACTAGTGAACTACAGAGGGCAGCATGATACTTATTTGCTCCAAGTACAATCAATTTGTAATTATAGCTGATTTTATAACCCATGCAAACATCATTCGATTTATGTAAGCCGAAAAAGACTTGATTATTATTTATAACACAACACTTAAAGTAGAGATTGGTCATTCATTGGAAATTGGAATAGCCGCAAGTTTTTTGCTTTGAACTTGAAGTTATGTATTGATTACCTTTTTTACTATGTAGTTAAACAATTCTCAAGTTTAATGTTCTCCCATTTATTCCCAATAATATTGAGGTTACTTACTAGTATTCCTGATCAAAGATATTACATAACTGAAGTGATTTTTAAAGTACTAACAAGAAGACACTTTCTACTAAACAATTTAAATTATCAGCGACGTGATGTTGGTCTCGCTTCAAGTTCTGACCCCTAATCTACTTCTATGTTTTAACTCATCTGCAATAGAAGCTATTATTTGGTGAGGTCAATTATGGTTTTTCTCTCAATTTTTGTGTTGTTAATTAACTAAATAAAAACCATTTCCATGAAATGGTTAAAATCAACAAAGTAATTCAGAAATTTAGAGATTCCAAATCTGATTACATATACCGAGGTAAATTAAATAATGAGTGGAGTATCTACCCTAAAAAAATGGATTTTTAACCTCATCCATAGAAGAACCTAAAAATTTATATTTTTATTCAAAAAGTAAGAGTGAAAGCTCAATTTGATGTTTACGATTTGTATGGTTAACTAATTAAAATTTCTGAAATAGTAATTTTATATTCTTTTACTACGTAATTATTGTTACGTTTAATACGTATTCATTATTTTTAAAGACAAATTCAAAATTTTTAATTTTTTTTAGTACTACAAACATTATTTCTTACTTTTTGAATAAAAAATTAATTCTTCTTAGATGTATGATTATTTCTCCCAACAAATATTATTCTCATAAATTAAATTATTAACCTTTTGATTATAACAAAGAGTCTAACATAAATACACCACCAACTCTTTATTAGTGCTTAGAGGTTAAAACTAAAAGGATTGAGGTGAAATTAAATCTTAAAAAATATATTTTTGTAAGGAACTGAAGATTAGTCTTCCTCAAAAATAATTAAGAACGAGTGTGGCATAGCTTGTCACGTACTGCACACTTTTCGATCCGCGGACCCCACATGTCATAATCACCACCAACCTTCACAGCAACAACAACAACAACCCCCACTCACTCACCCTTATATACCCAATCCCACTCTTCCACGTTTCAACCACCGCACCACCAACACGTAAACAACAACCTACTATGGCCGTCGCTCTCCGCCGTCTTTCCTCCTCCATTCACAAACCACCACATTTCCCTTCCGCCGCCTCTCTTTATTCCACGGTGTCGCATCATTCCATTTCTTTTTTCAAAACACTATTTCCATTACTTTAGATCTCTAACATGTTTTAAATATCAGTTTCCGTTGAGATCCAAAAACCTTGGATATGTGTTTCATATATTACAGTCTTTTCATTTCTCATTCTTATCATTGAAATCACTGCGTTTCTTTTATTAACACGTTTCTTGTTCAATTTGGCAGTGGATAAAACAACTCAACGAACCTTTGGAGGTAATAGATCCTGAGATTACAGACATAATAGAACTCGAGAAAGCTCGTCAATGGAAGGGTTTGGAACTTATACCTTCAGAGAATTTCACGTCACTCTCAGTTATGCAAGCGGTTGGATCTGTCATGACAAATAAATATAGCGAAGGTTATCCCGGTGCTAGATACTATGGAGGAAATGAGTATGTATATGGATCTGCAATGCTTTCTGTTTATCCTAATATTCTATAATGATTTCTGATATCACTGACTTATTATTCATATATAATCTGTTTAGGTATATTGATATGGCTGAGACCTTATGTCAGAAGCGTGCACTTGAAGCTTTTGGTTTGGATCCAGCAAAATGGGGAGGTATATCAATAATTAACATATATAAACGTAAAAAGCATTTATGACTTTCTGTATATTCTGATTATGAGTGGTTGACAAAGGGATGATATGCAAAACATTTACTCAAATGAAGTTTCTAATTCTTGTGGTAAAAACTCCCATATGTGGTAGTTATTTAATATTCAACAGAATTCATTGATGTTTTGTCCGTTACAATTTTTTACATTACCTTTTTAGCTTTCTATCTCTTTTTATGTCACAGATGTTGATTTCATTTCCTAGATTATTGATTTCTTTGTTTCAAAACTACCACTGTTGTTTATTTGTTTAAATTAGAAAATACGTTGGTGCATTTATTTTGCTACTAATAGCATAAGCTGTAAACCAAATTAGCATCTGAAATACTTAAGTTTATTAATTTATATTTTAATTCTAGCTACAATGCACTTTGTTTTTTTTCTTTCCCCAGGAAAAAGTAGCACGCGCAAATGCTTTGAGTTCATTATTTTACCAAGTGGCATTTATTTCTTTGTTGAATGTTTATCTCTTCCCCTTTTATAATGGTTGAGGAAAACCTTATCATTTTGAGACCTGCATGCTGAATGCTTGTTTTTTAGTTGCCACGAACACATCATGCCGATTTCAATGGTCCCTTCACGTAACTCACGTTTTTTCTTCGTTTCTGGTGTTCGTAATTTGCTTATTAAGTGGTAATCCAAGTCAAAATTTTAATTTATCAGAGGATTGTCTTTATACATGTCTGACTGGGTACAATTATATGATTTTGATCATATGCTTTTTTGGAGGTCTTACATACTCTGTTTTGACAGTCAATGTGCAGTCTTTATCTGGATCTCCTTCTAACTTCCAAGTTTACACTGCCCTATTGAAACCTCATGAGAGAATAATGGCACTTGATCTTCCTCATGGGGGGCATCTATCACATGGCTATCAGGTGAAGTTCTATTTATCAGTTGTTGTCACTCATTGCCATGAGTTGGCAATCATAGCAAGTCTGCAACAAGGGATGTTGAATGAATTTTGTTGCAATAGCTCATATTAGGTTTTGTTTCCTACTAGGTACTTAATTAATGGACAAAATACGACCTTTATTTATTTATTTTGGATGATAGAAAAATTCATTAAGAAGGAAAGAGTACAAAACTGGAACATTCTAAGGCTTACAAAGAAACTATGTAATAAAGAAAAGGAATGAAACATTGTTGTTGCAAACTGCATACGAGACACCTCCTCACCATTCGTACCTTTTAAATTTAATCTTACAACATATATTTTTCGTATAGAATCTCACTCACATTTTCTCATTAGCATTCCTCTCTGCCATCTCTTTAAATTATGCGCTTAAAGAATATGTTTTTAGCCTTACCAGGCTCAGACATAGGCGGAATTTTGTTTTCTAATCCTACTTCAAAGTGCCCATACCTTTTATGTAATTCTGGCTCTATAATCAGTTTCATATATTATCGAGTAGTAAGTTGCAATTGTTCTATGCCAAATGATGCTATTCCTGAAATTTCAATGTAATGTGTGTATTTGTATGAATTTGGGGTGCTTCTGATATTATTAATGGAGTTATTTGAGCAACACGTGTTATAATCTTTATATACAAGTTTTCAATTTATGTTTGTGTCATGCAGACTGACACCAAGAAGATATCAGCTGTATCTATATTCTTCGAAACAATGCCATACCGATTGAACGAGAGCACTGGTTATATTGACTATGACCAGGTAGGCAGGTATCATTGTGTTTCTGTGTTTTGTATGTTTCCTTTAGTCAAAGAGAATATTATCAGTAGTTAGTGCTGTTTCTCTTCTAGTATCTTTTGTCAATGAGTTAAGGATTGTCTCATTTTGATGTTTAATTGTGGGATGTATTGAAACAAAATTCAACTATGTTGTGCTCATCTTTTTTCATTGTGTGTTCTTACACCAATACACGCTTCGTCAAATCTTTCAAAGTTCAATAATTCGATGCCCATGTTCAAAACCTTTGGTCCTCTTAGTAGCTGATTGCCACAACATTCCTCTTTATGCCAGCTATTCTTGATTATTACATCAATTTTTCCTTGAAAATAGGGAAAAAAACTGCTCTTTGAACACAATGAAGAGTTATATTGGTGTTTGTTTACAAAGCTTACACTTGTATGCATACTTTGAGCTTAGAATTGACTATAATGACTTCACTTATGTAATATCTGCAGTTAGAGAAAAGTGCTGCACTTTTTAGGCCAAAATTAATAGTTGCTGGTGCCAGTGCTTATGCTCGCCTTTATGATTATGCACGTATTCGCAAGGTAAACTATACGTGATCAAGGAACATAGATTTATGATGTTTAAAACAATTCAGTGATGATGATACTGTATCATTTATATTTGAAATTTTATAGGTCTGTGATAAGCAGAAGGCCGTTCTGTTGGCTGATATAGCACACATCAGTGGATTGGTTGCTGCTGGTGTTATTCCTTCTCCCTTTGATTATGCAGATGTTGTAACAACAACAACACATAAGTCACTTCGTGGACCACGCGGGGCTATGATTTTCTTCAGGAAGGGTGTAAAAGAGATAAACAAGCAAGGGCAGGAAGTGAGTCTTAAACTTTAAAATATTTGCTATAAGGCAAAATAAGGAAAACTGCAATTTATCCCTGGAGTAACCTTTTCAGTATATTTTCAGTAGTTGTAGATAGTGTTCGTCAATGATTTTTTCTATATTTGTTTTATAACTTGTTAAAGCAATTTCTCATAATTTTGGATTTTTTTGAAAGATGGGTAACTTGATAAAATTCTTCATTGGCTGAATTCCTTCCTACAGGTGTTGTATGATTACCAAGACAAAATAAATCAGGCTGTTTTTCCTGGACTACAAGGTGGTCCACACAATCACACTATTACAGGCTTAGCAGTTGCATTGAAGCAGGTAATTTAATTGACTAGGTTAAGAAACTTGTCATCTTAGATTCCCTAGAAAATATGTACTTTTTAAGGCAAATAGTCCTAGACTCCTAGTGTATCTTTTATTTACAGGCTGATTGTAAGTTCGGTTCTTCATTTGTGTGAATGTAGGCTATGACACCTGAATTCAAGCATTACCAACAGCAAGTTCTGAGTAACAGCTCAACTTTTGCACAGGTAAAATGAATGCCTTCTGTATGGTTTGCATCAGTGCTGTGTAAAGCTTTTGCAAACTAGTTATTAGTGAATGTTGTAATAATTGTGTGGCTTCATCAGATTTGAATATTATATCTGACTCTGCTGTGTTGATTGAACTCCAGAGTTTGTTAGAGAAAGGCTATGAACTTGTATCTGGTGGTACCGATAACCACTTAGTGTTGGTGAACTTAAGAAACAAGGTAATTGGTGTGATTCTTTCCTTTGCTGTCATATTATCATATTGTTTGTAGATATCAATAAGTGGATAACCTTCTCTGCATGGTTTAAACTTACATTGAGCACAGGAATTGAAAATAAGTGGGTAACCATTCTGTATTTTGTAAAACCCTCAGTTGAAGATTTTTAGAGAGAACAGAGAATGATGTGAGTTGACATAAAGATATATGGAGTGGGTCTTATTGACATTATAGAATTATAGAATCACCGGAGGAATATAATTTTTCTTTGACCAGGAGATACAAAACTTGTAGATATGATAGTGATGCTATGTTATTACTAAGTAAGTAATTTGTTAGAAATTGGCATCTAACTTGGAGTTATTCTACCAATCTAATCTACTAGAAATATCTCCTTGTAGTGTTTTTTTCTTGAGTTATTCTAGAATCTAGGCCTTCTAACTTCTAAGTTCAAACAAATCAGCACTTTCCCGTAGAGATGACTAAGTTATTTTTTGAGCTGTTTCCAATGTTAAAATTTGGTACTTAAGGTATATATTTGTAACATAGATTGTTAAAAATTGTAATCCTTCCTATGAAGGTTTGATTCTATACGTAATATTTATATTTTATAGGATCAAAGAGGAAACACTTTCTAATGGTGTGTTGTTTGACAGGGCATTGATGGCTCAAGGGTTGAGAAAGTGTTAGAATCAGTTCATATAGCAGCCAATAAAAATACCGTTCCTGGGGATGTATCTGCTATGGTTCCTGGAGGCATTCGAATGGGTACAGTTTCTCTCACTTATCGTTTTCCTCCTTATTATAGTGGGTCTATAGTTTCATGCTGATGAAGATTATCTCCTTGCAATTCAGGAACCCCTGCTCTCACATCCAGAGGCTTTGCTGAGGAAGATTTTAAAAAAGTAGCTGAATTCTTTGATGAGGCAGTCAAGTTAGCCTTACAGATTAAGGCAAATGCCCAAGGTTGACCCTAGCATATCTACTTGCATCTTAGTTCTGTGTGTCATGATATTTGTAGTTTTGAAAGCATATCATGGTATCATAGATGTCCTTATTGGTTTATATTAATTTCAGGTACAAAGTTGAAGGATTTTGTGGCAGCTTTGCAATCAGATGCACACATTCAATCCGAAATTGCTAAACTACGCCATGAAGTAGAGGAATATGCTAAGCAGTTTCCCACAATTGGTTTTGAGGTGGAGACAATGAAGTATAGTAAGTGAAGATGATATTGAACATCTGATGAAATATTATTTGGGACCTTTTGGAATTAATAAAGACGGATGAAGTATTGGTGAATGGGTTTTGTACCTGAATATTGGATGGAATTTTGAATTATATTGTCGATGTTCAAAGTGAAAAAGAGAAAGGGGTGAAATTTCCTTTCAATGGTGATGAAAATTTACAGGATTGAGCATTTCCTTTCAAACTTGAGCAGAATTTTACTGACTTAATTTTGAAAATTCTCTTTAATTGTTGATGTTGTGGTGCAGCAAAATGAGGTTGAACATTTCTGGTATTCAATTACTTAACTTCAAAAGTAACTTTACCTCTACCCCTTTTATTTACAATGTTCTTTTGGTAATGAATTTATGGGTTGAATTGATTATGGAAAAACAAAACAAACAAATAATATTAACAGTACTTCTAATATTTTAGTTAAAAAAAAACCCCTCCTATTAATAAATAAAAGGAATATGAAATAAGAAGGTAATGTATTTCTAAATGTGTTGAGATGTAAAAAAGTAAAAAACATTCAACTCTTTCTTTAAACATTATTAGCAGGATTATTTAATTAAAATATGATTCATAAGCAATCTAACTGGATAAGTGTGTAACTTGAACAACGATTTGCTTCGTTGCTTCTGCCTATGAGAAAACCGTAACAGAAAAGAGAGTTCTAGAATTCAGGGAAATTGAGAGAGAAGATAAGTAATTGTGAATGTTATTAATGTAACTGAATTGGTTATAGAAAAACTAAATAGAGGCGTATTTATATTAAAGAAAGCTAGAGGAAACAACTAAGATATACCAGCAATAGATAGCCAGAGGATTGATCCCTAATATACCCCCTTGAAGATGAAGAATTCTGATCTATGGTAGTGAGTTTGAAAAAATCTTTTACTTGAAGTTGTTGTCTGAATCCTAAAAAAAAATTTGTCACTGGAGATAGGTTTAGTGCGCACATCAGTAGTTTGAAGAACTGAAGGAATGTGCTTAACAAATAAAGTTTGATTTTGAATTTTGTCACGAACAAAGTAGAGGTCAAGCTCAATATGCTTAGTCTTGCTATGAAGAACAAGATCATGAGACATAGACATTGTGCTAAGATTGTCACAGTAAATTGTGGGGGTGTAAAAACAAATTTTAGTTCCTTAAGAGAGATTTCACCCACATAAGTTCTTGAGCTGCTAGGACTAAGCTTCGATATTCAGTGCTGGATCTAGATATTGTGGTTTGCTTTTTAGACCACCAAGTAATGAGGTTGTGACCAAGAAAAACACAAGTGCCAGAGATGGACTTTCTATCATCAACATCTGAAGCCCAGTCAGCATCGCAGAAAGCTGTAAGAGTAAGAGGCTTTGAGATGGCTGTCTTCTGAAGATGCATGCCATAAGAAGTAGTGCCTTGAAGATACCTGAGAATCCTTTTGGCAGCAACCCAATGTGAGGTTAGAGGATTGCTAAGAAATTGACACACCTTATTGGCATTGTATGTAATGTCTGGCCTAGTAACTGTTGCGTATTGTAAGGCACCCACAATTGACCTATAGAAAGTAGGGTCACTAACAGGTTCACCAATTTTGGATAGTTTACGGTTGTTGGTCATAGGAGCATTGACAGGTCGAGCTGAACCCATATGAGCTATATCTAAAAGATCTGTAATATATTTAGATTGCGACATGAGAGTTGAGCCATTACTGAGGTGTTTGACTTCAATACCACGAAAATAGTCAAGTTTGCCCAACTTCTTCAAAGCAAATGTTGCACTGAGAGCATCAATGACATTGTGAACATGATTTGGAGATGAACCAGTAACAATTATATCATCCACATGAACAAGAACAAACAATTTGTAAGTAGTGAAGGTGTGGATGAAAAGAGAATTGTCACATCTACAAACCATGAAACCAAGTGTGACAAGAGTGGATTTTAATTTTTCAAACCATTGCCTGGGCGCTTGTTTCAGACCATACATCACTTTGTTGAGCTTGCAAACTAAAGTTTTATCATGATTTTGAAATCTAGTAGGTTGTTGCATATACACTTCTTCATTCAGAACTTCATTGCGAAAAGCATTGTTTATATCGAGTTGTTCAAGAGGCCACTCATGAGTTATAGCTAAGGTTAGAAGAACCCTAATGGTGACAGGTTTAACAGCTGGAGAGAAAGTTTCTGTGTAATCAACCCCCATCTTTTGATGAAACCCCTTGGCAACAAGTATACCTTTGTGTTTAAGAATAGAACCATCGGGATTTTCCTTCACCCTAAAACCCCACTTGCATCCTATAGGTTGTTTGTGAGGAGGAAGAGGAACAAGAGTCCAAGTTTCTAAGGCAAGTAAAGCATCATATTCAGCTTGCATAACTTGTTTCCAGATGGGATCAGCCAGGGCAGCTTTGGCAGTAAAGGGCGCTGAATGAGTAGGAAGAACTTTTGGTTTAAAAATTCCTGACTTAGACCTAGTTTGCATAGGATGAGTGGAAACGGGCAGCATAGGAGAATGAGGGAGTGTTGAGGAGGATGTAGCAGGGGTTGGAGATAATTGTATAGGAATAGATGTATTGGGTGAAGAAATATATGGTGAGGTTGGAGGGACAATAGTGTGAGGTGAAGAATTAGAAATTAATTGAGGGGAAACAGTAGGTGAATGATTAGGGAGGTTAGATGGAGAATAATTGACTGAGGGAGAAACCTCAGATGTAATAGGAAAAGAATATATTGAAGTTGGATAGGACATGGGGAAAGACTTGGTAGGTTGAGAAGAAAATGCATGTTTATTTAGAAAAGGAAACAAGTGTTCATTGAAAATGACATCCTTAGAGATGTAGATTCTGCCATTTGAAGACAAGCATTTGTAACCTTTGTGTTGAGTAGAATAACCAAGAAAAACACACTCATGACTCCTAAAGTTGAGCTTGTGACTATTATAAGGTCGAAGAAGAGGAAAATATGCACAACCAAAGACTTTAAGGAAGGTGTAGTCAGACAGAGTACCATATAATTTTTGATAAGGTGAGATATTATTTAAGGTGGGAGTAGGCATTCTGTTTATGAGATAAACAGAAGCTGTGAAAGCATATTTCTCAATAGGTTAGTGTTAAGTGAGCATGAGCAAGGAGAGTAAGTCCTGTCACATCTATATGCATGTGTTTTCTTTCATCTGTCCCTTGTTGATGATGAGTATGGGGACAGGAAAGTCTATGAACAATACCTAGACTGGTTAACAAGGAGGTAAATGGTCTGAGTTCTCCTCCAAAGTCACTCTGAACAACTTTAATGGTCTTATGAAACTGAGTATGAACATACTTAATGAAGTATTGAAACATAGATAATGTATCAGACTTATGTTTCAACAGAAAAATTCATGTATGTTTAAAAAAGGCATCCACAATAGACAAATAATAACGAAAACCAGACTGAAAATAATATGGAGAAGGTCCCCAAAGATCAACAAAAACAAGATCAAATATAGAGGAGTAAACAGTGGTAGAACTAGGTGCGTGCAACCTATGAGCTTTCCCTAAGCAACAAGATGAACAAAAGTCTAAAGTAGTTTTATTTGCATGAGAAATTTTACATTGTTTGAGGACATTATAGACAGTGGCCTCATGAGGATGACCAAGTCTACAATGCCAATGATGAAAAATGGTCGGTAAAGCAATAATGACATTAGGAACAGTATTCTTGACTCAACTAGATTATCATATAAAGTAGAACTAGCAACAAAAATAGGGTTATTGGAAACAGTAGAACCTAAATCAGGGTTATTGAAAACAGTAGAACCTAAATCAGGATTATTGAAAACAGTAGAACCTAAATCAGGATTATTGAAAACAGTAGAACCTAAATCAGGGTTATTGAAAACAGTAGCACCTAAATCATGGTTTTTGTTTTTAAATTTTTTATTTTATCCATGTGTTAATATATGATTGTCTTGAGACAGATAATGGGACACCATTGGAGACAGATGATCCCTATCCTAAATAGAATGAGTTTCTAAATATGATGTTAGGGAATCGATAATAGGGGTGAGCAGGACCCGACCCTACTCGCTCATCCGACATAGCTCGATCATGGTCGTGTCCGAATAGGGTCGGATCTGATCGGGTCTAGGGCCGGGTTCGGGTTCCAAAAATAGACCCAGACAATATTTAGGGCTGGTTAGGGACCAAGCATGACCCGACATTGGGTCTCATCTTGTTTGTATGTATTTTTACTCAAATGTTTATAGAGTAATAATACACTTTTGGTCGAAAATATCACACATTCTTTAATTTTTTCATTATATATACATGATTAATAATATACATATACATATATCATTTTATATATCGAACTACATATTCATAATAATAAATAATATTGAGAAGTCTTTATCTAAAATGAGTATGCATTATATTTAATCGGGTCTAGGGTCGGGTCGGGTCTAAAGGCTGACTCAGTCACTATCTAGAGTCGGGTTAGCTTCGGGTCTAGGGTCGGGTTCGGGTTCAAAAAAGTGACTCAACCAATATTTAGGACCGGATAAGGACAAACCTTAACTCGTCC
Organism: Lupinus angustifolius; assembly: GCF_001865875.1. Taxonomy (NCBI): domain Eukaryota; kingdom Viridiplantae; phylum Streptophyta; class Magnoliopsida; order Fabales; family Fabaceae; genus Lupinus; species Lupinus angustifolius. The sequence goes on along the minus strand of NC_032019.1, from coordinate 3,155,834 downwards.
CAGCCCAGCCCAGCCCATGCTCACCCCTAATCGATAATACTCATAGAGAGAGATCACCATATCTCGAAAAAGGGTAAACTTCAGCTATCCACCAATGGAACTCTATATATAAAAATAAAGACTCCACTAAAGTCGAAGTCTAGGGATATTTCTATCAAGGATCATTTTAATTAAAGAATGTTACCCTTTCAGTCTTTCGTCAAAGGGATTTTGGAGATTATTCATTTTGTTTCATCATTTTAAAGAATGTTTTTTATTTGATTCTCTAACATTAGACAGAAGTGAGCAACACCTTATTAATATATTAGTGTGTTTCATATAGTCCAGTGTAGTGAGTAAATATCCGACTTACTTGAACATTAGATATCAGAGGTTCAATTCTAGGTGTATGAAAAAAATCTTATTAAAAAGGAAAACCCATTCAATAATTTCTGCACTTAGAAAAAAACTAACATGTCCTTAGAAAAAATGAAATAATAATAATAAAACATGGTTCAATTGTTTCTCCCATAATTTTGTTTAATTCTTGGTGGAATTAAAACTATAATTTTTTCATCTTAGCTATTTTCTTAAACAAAAATATATTATTTTAAACGATGTCTCGAATCATATCTCATACTAATAAATATATAATACGTTATTATTTCATTATCATGAGACTCCACATCTTTGTTCATTCTCTCCCTCTAAGATGTTACTAAGGAAGAGTTGGAGTAGTTGATAAGGGTGCAGTTGGTAATAGACATGGTATTGATAATAACCATAGCCAGATATGAGTATGCTTCAGTATTTCTCATTACCAAAAGACCAATACACACTAACGAGGTGAATAAGATATTGATCTAATAATATAAGGTCCTACTGAATCTTTAAGATTAATGGTTTGATTCTTATGAGCAATATTTGTTGGGATGGCAGCCACGAAACCCAAAAAAGATTAGTTTTTACCTAAAAAGGTGAGGGATACCCTTGGTAGTACCCAAAAAGAACAACACACTATGCATGCGGGACAATATCTGTTGTCCCACAAATTGTGCCATGCATATACCACAAGTTAAAAAATTAATAATTATTCATTTTTCTAACCAACAACAGTTAATGGTACATGCAATGATACAATTTGTGGGACAACATATGTATACCTATGCATGCACCACTTAATTCAGCCTAAATCCAAGTCAAAAATGCATTACGTGAAAGTCACAAAAGGACCTCTCTCTCTTTCTCTTTTCCATTCATTTATATTACCGACAAATTATCCATTTTAGTTATTATGTTGCTATTGAACTCTTAATTGGATAAAATCTTTGCTCTTTCTGATCTTACCATTCAAACTTGAATTGTGATTTTGTTGAAACTCCAATAGTGGGGTTATGGTATGTCAATGGTGGTGCTTCCGTATCACAAATTGCTATGCTAGTACATGGTGTTCAAAGGGGACAGAACAGGACCAAAAAGCCAACCACATCTTGCAGTAGTATCATGTTTGATAATGTTTTTGTTGGCAGATTAAAATGTTTCATATTCAAACATTTAATATATATTCAACTATGTAATATATCAACACTAAAATGTCACTGTTATGAGGCATTAGTGCATTACCACTTTGACCATGTAAAGCCTGAAACATATTTTCTATCCCAAAACGTATGTTACTTACTGTGATTGATTAAAAAAATATATTGAAGTTAAAAAATTTAATAATTAAATATTTTTTAACTAATCACAAATTATAATAAATGAAGTAATACAATATGTAGAATAGAATATAACCTTAGGTAAAGCCTTGTTAATTATCATTCAAATATCTAGCTGAAACATGAAGTGAATAGGTAATAGAAGTTTCCACATTGGTCTTGGTCTTTGCAACCCCACCTAGAAAAGAGAATGCTATGCTGGCCTAGTTATCTAAATATCTATCTCTTTTTAACTTTGTTTTGGATGATTTGGTTTTAGCATATTTGCATTGCACTCATGGGTGCTTATTGAGCTTCTTATGTTTCTTTTTCATCACTTTTTTCTTCCACTAATATGAATGCATCGTGTTCATACTTCAAAAAGTGACCATCCAATAACTCAACCCATATAGTCAAACACAACGAATGTAAATAGGTTAAATGTCATTTATAAGAATAAGGAAATTTCAAACCCACTACTACTATGTCGTGGGGAGGCAGTGGCACTAATGCACTATTGATTAGTTGGCATAATCTCTTTGCTTAACTTTCACTTCAATTAAAACAAGGATACTAGAAAAACAACCATGTTTGTCATAAAACTATTTGGTAGAGTAAGCATGTGTTGTTTTTATAGTGTGTGAAAAGTGGTATAGTTGAAATTAGCATGTGATGAAATATTATTATTCATCAAAAAATTATAACATGTATCTCTTATTTCCACCATCTCATGTAGTGGCTAAGTGGGAGGGTTCATCATCATCGGTTCCTAGCAGTAGCACGGCTTTGAATTTTGACTTTCTGCCTCAAGATATAGTATCTTATAAAGACACATGGTGTTAAACAAGTGACCAAAAACAACTTGTTGTCGTTTTTATTGTTGATTGATGTTAAGCTTTTGCTATTTCTTGTTTAATATTATATTGTGTTAGTAATTAGTTTAAACTCATTTACTATTTAGTTGATTACTTAATTTTGGTTGTTAGATTAATTAGTTTTCATTTTTTTTATGTAAAGTATTTATTATAATTTTTCTATTCAATGAATGGAATACACAATATTTTGCTTGCTTCTTGATTTCTAACAGTAACATTAGTAACACTGATAATTTATTTTTTTCATTGATGAATCACAAATTTCTTAAGCCATATGTATTTTTATTTCTTATACATTTTCTTATTTTTTATACATGTTTCTAATTAAAATATGCATTGTTTACATGAAACATTTTCCTTGAAAACATGAGAGAAAGAAATAATCATAACAATTTTGCTGAATAGTATCTAGTCAAAATGAAACATCTTTTTATCAAATTATTGAAATTACTGTATTACTCTTCAAAACTCATAGTTTTTTAGTAGAACATATGAAAATATTTTCCGCTACTCTTTCTCCCTACATTAAAAGGAGCAAAATATGTCCAAACCCCTTCTCCTATCTCTTAAGCTTATACTAAAAATAGCTTCACCAATACATTTCCACATTCAGTTGGCATCATCTCAAAAATGAATAGTGCTTCTACCTAAACAATTGTTGGTGCAGAAAAACTCTTTTTTAACATGTCAGATTGACGTGAATATCGCAGATTAACATGAATTTGGATGGTTATTCAAAAGTGTAGTGATATATATCCACTTTTTAGAAGTTGTTATTAGTTTATAAATCATAAATGCTGTAGTCTTACCATTAGATACATCCACTTTTTAGAGTTTGTTTTTTTAGTGATATATATCCACTTTTTACATGCTATAGTCTTACCATTAGTAGTTAAATCATATATCATCACACACTGATAACTATATTCAAAAGCATGTAATTAAAAACCAACTAACAATTACGTCATTTATCATAAAAGCACTAGTGGTCGTTCTTAAAACTATTCTTAACAAAATAAAAAACATTCTTATTTTATTTTCTACTATGATTTTTTTATTCATTGTGTTTTGTTCTTAAATAGGAATAAAAGTGGCTAAATAAGAACACTTCTTGTTGAGGAGAGAAAATCAATGAAAATACATAATTTAAGAATAAATACAAGCACAAGCATATCCAGAAATATCAAAATATCCAGAATCATTAAAAGAACTAAAATTTTGCAGAAACGAAATTAAAAATAAAATTGAAGAACCTCAACTTGTCTTCCTTGAACGAAAATTTCACTCATTACATGTATGTCAACAATAAAATTATATTTTTTATTCATAGTTGATTTCTAATATTTATAATAAATTATAACAATTTCTAATTTATTAATAAATAAATAAGTAATTATTCTTAATATTTTGCTATATTTATTGTAAAACATAAAAGTGTGGGGTAGGTTATGAGACCCAAATAAGAATAAGAATGATGTTTATCATTGTAAAGAAAAAATAGATGTTGTTCTTATTTTATAAGGAATTATAATAAATTATAAAATAATGTGTGAGACACAAATAAGAATAAAAATATTGTTCTCCATTATAGATGCTCTAACCATGTCGACTACATACATTTTTTTTAAATTGTGTGTATAGTAGTTGTTTATAATAGTGTTTGTTATGCTACTTATAGAAAAATCATCAATGCCAAAGGAAAATATACCGCTCTATTTCTAACCAATCAAATACTATTATGTGCAATAGTGTTAATTTAAAAATTAATTTAATATTTTATTGATATATATTTATTGATATCCTATTGGTGGTTATAAGTTAGATATAAAGAAATGACTTAGATGATCTTAATTCATAGAAAATAAGATAATATATCCTCCTATCATACAACAAAATAATACTTTATTTATTAATAATTAATTTATAAGTAATATATATCACTTTTAAATTAAGAAGATTTGGTGGGAAAATGTTATTGGATAAATGTAGGTAACATAAGGTGGAGAGGATGTGGTTATGCAGGCACTGCTTCAATTTTGTTGCCACATGAGAAGTAGACAGAATAATTCCCCAATACAGTTTTTCAATAGATACTTCTCTACTACCAATTATTGTCATCAGTTTTTGCTTCTTTTTCTGTGCATATGCCTCTCTGCTTGTGTGTAAAGTTGTATGTGTCAGATTGTCTTCAACATTTTTCTTTGTCTATGGAAAAATAGCATCAACATGAATGTCTATATCCATTTTCATTGCCATTATTGTCTTCTGTGCATTGTCACATGAAAAGCAAAAATTACTACTATAAGTACTTCATTTTGGAGGAGATTTTTCATGTATAGCTCTAATATTATTTTCATTTCCTTTGATATCGTAAAGGATATAGAGTGGAGAAGACTAAGAGGAAAGATAGTATGAGTAAGGATATTTTCCACTAATGAAGAGACAAATGTTACACAATAACACAAAAAAGATAATATGTAATAATATTTTTATTATTTTATTTACTATAAAATCACAATTTTGTTATTAAAAATATGAGGAAAAATAATTGCACTTTGGAGGTTAACTTTCCATTTTCTGTTATCAAGTTTTTTTTTTTTTTGTTGCCTTTTGTGGAAGGGAACACCATCATAGTTAAGTAGAAACACTTTTTTGCTTGCCAAAATATATGCTTTCCAACTCATGTGCAAGAAACACAACAGCACCTCTCATTTGAGGTAGAAAATGAAATAAACTATACGAATAAAATAATGCAAAAAGTGTCAATGTAATTTGGGTAATTATTTTTTTTCTATTATTATTATTATTATTACAAGACTTTAGAAAAGCTAATATATCATGTCTAATAAGGAACTTGGTATCTGATACACAATTTACATTGACACATTTTCCCTACCTCTTCCCTCTCTGTGGAGAAGAAATTAAGGAGCACTATGTTCTTAATTACTATCATTAATACAACAATCTTAGAAAGAGAGAGATAAGGGGATGTTTATTCTACATTACAATCCAATCAATGAAGGTAAAAAATACAAAGTAACTAAATCAAAGTGTTTTTGGAAGTGGTATGATAAGTGGATCTGCTTCAACTAAAGATGTCTTGGTAAGTTCATTATCAACAATAACTATCTCCTCAAGATCACAAGCATGAGCATTGTTCTTGCTACCCTCTGATTCTGTGAATGCAAGTAATTTAGAGTTTGAAGCAGCACAAGTTGAAGTTATTGTTGAATCTTTTGTCATCTCTTTGGCTCTTTCTATTTGCACATTCCAATCTGTTCTTGAGAGAACAAACAACATGAGCCCTGCACATGAGACTTGTGCTGCAAGCAACCCAAGCCATAGTCCTTCAAATCCCATTTTGGCCACAAATCCAAGAAGAATGGCCACTGGCATACCCACCAAATAAAATGAACCCAAATTGATGTTTACTCCAATGATAGGTCTTGCACAGCCCCTCAAAACTCCACAACCTGTGGTTTGTGGACAGTTTCCAAGCTCACAAAGCCCAACAATTGGTAACACTAAGGAAGTGAGTTCAAGAATTTCATGGTCATTGGTGAAGAACCTTCCCCATTGGTGCCTAAGTAAGGTGGTAAAAAGCATTGCACCAAGGCCTAATACAACAGCACAAAAAAGTGACACTATCATTGCAATTCTTGCTTTGCTTGGTCTATTTGCACCTAACTCATTCCCTACTCTTGTGGAAACACCAAGGCTAAGTGAAGATGGGAACACATAGACTAATGATGTTGTCTGAATAAGAATTCCCATTGAGGCAATGGTTGCTTTTGGATTCACTAGAAGACCACACAACATTATCATAAACTCATACCACCACCACTCAAGGCAAACTGAAACACAAGTTGGAATAGCAAGTGCAAGCAATGAGGACCACCCTTTGATGCAATTCATGCTTGGTGAAACCCATGACTCTTTGTACACACCAGAAAAGTACACAAATGAGGATAGGAAGAGAATGAGGTTGAGATTAGTCAAAACCAATGCTATAGCTACCCCAGCAATACCCATCTTTAGGTGAACCACTAAGAGAAAATTGAGAGGGACATGTAACAAAACTGATATGGCTGAACAATAAGTTAATGGCAATGTGATGTTTTGAGTCCTTAGGTAGATTCTAAGAGGGTGGAGAAGTGAGAGTAAGAAAAGGTCTGGTATAGAAAAATGTAGAAAAGTTTGTGCCATTGATGATATTTCTTGGTCTTGACCAAGCCACAAGAGGATTGTCTTCATGTTAAGCCAAGTCAATGAGATAGGGATGGAAATAGATAAGAGTAAGAGTATAGTTCTTTGAAGGGTCAAGCCAAGTAGCTTCCATTGTTTTGCTCCATAAGCTTGTCCACAAATTGGTTCCATCCCCATGGCTAAACCAGAGATGACAGAGTAGCCAGTGATGTTTGCAAAACCAATAGAAAGAGAGCCTCCTGCTAGTTCCATCTCTCCAAGATAGCCAAGGAAAATCATAGATATCACAGCTCTTGAATATAAGAGTAAACCAGTTATAGCTGTTGGACCTGATATCTTCCCTATGGCTTTGATTTCTTCTAAGGCCTAAATGCATAAAAAAAGAGGAGAGGCAAATATATAGTTAGTTTATCAACTATATGTTAATTATGAACTTACTTTCATGTCACTATATAGAGACTGAAACTTTATTTAACTTACTGTCAAACAAAAAATGGCTGTCATGTTTTGTGGTAGTAATTATTTAATTAGTTATACACATGTTGTGTGCTTCTGTTTCATTACCTCACTAGGAGTAGGCCATCTGTGAAGTTCATCTTGAACTTGATCATCAGGGTGAGCATCCAAAACTTTGGGGTGAGTTTTTGTGGGACACAGAAATGGTGATGCTGAAGATAGTTTTGGAATACACATGACTGACTATAAATTGAAGCTGTGATAAGAAGAGTTAAGGATATTATATATATATATGCAATGTATGTATATAGAGTGACCCTTGATTCCTGGCTTAGAATGAGTGATTGTATGCTTTGTTTGAGGGAGGATATGAATGTTTTTTGTATGGGAGGAAGAGAATGAGAGAGGGTGGGTGGGTTTTTATGCATGTAAGGCTTGAGGGTACTGTTGGAACATGTCTTAAATAGAAGGAAATGCTATGATTTATATTATGTAAGTAAGAAGGGTCAATTTAATTACTTAAATGAAAGATCAAACTTGAAACTTGAAAGAAAGAAATGCTCATGCTGGTTCATAGCTAACTGACCATTTTCAAATTATAACTCTTACCATTTGCATAACTAAAACCAACCTTCAAAAAACACTAGTATTTGCTTATAGATAAGTACGTTGACAGAACTAATGCTTATAAGTCTTAGACCTCTTTATTGTAATATTGAATCAAAGTTTGAAATGGGTTAAACCCACATATGTCCAATTTTACAAACTTCATACTCCAAATATTCTTAAGTGTGATAAGAATATGGTGGAACAATACTTATAAGATTTAGATGACTCTCATCCTATTAATTTATTTTAGTGTTCCACTTATTCAAGAAAATTAAGTTATTTTCATCTTCTCTCCCTACCTCTAAGTGTACATTAATATAATATTATTTATTGATAGAAAGTGCAGATCTATTTCTATCACATCTGAAAATATAAATTGTTATTTGTTTATAACTTTTTATAGTATTTGTTTATAATTTTTTATAGTATTTGTTTATAACTTTTAAACATCGTAGTTGAGCACATATATATAATTATCTTTCATTTACTTTTTCATTCCTCCTATGCATACATATATCTTAAAATACATAAAATCATTCAAAAGGATATCAAATGATATTCTTATTTTATTTATGTTCATGAAATGATGAAACAGTATTTTAAGACATAAAGGAAATAAACCTCTTTTTGCCTGAGTGTGGAGAGGGTGAAAAATTGATCATATCTTATCCTTAGGGGAAAACCCAGGCCAATATATTGGGAATGAGTTCATCTTGCCAGATACTTAGTAGAAGCTTGGCGATCTAGTCCGGTCATAATTTGACTTTTGGACTGAAAATGATCCTCTCTCCCAAAATAATTTTATCCTTATTTACCAAACCAATAAAACGTCATAAAATAATGTATAAATATTAATTTTTATTTTTAATTAAATAAGATTTTCTGATTGAATGAGAACACCAAATAGAACATGAATAGGACAGGTGATATCCACTTTGGACTAGAATGGAACATCAATGTTTCTCACTTTAATTAATGATGATAATAAGAAGGAAAAAATTATAATCTAATATGTTTATAGACAAATGGTTTAGTGGTGGTCCATTTAGCATCTCTGAAATTAAGAAAGATTTGATGCCATAAATCTTGTGTTCGTTCTAATTCCAATAAAAATATATTATGTCAATTAAAAAATATTTATTATATTATTTTTGTTTGTATTTTAATATCTTTGATGTTGAACATGATTTAAGACAATAGATCATTGTTCTTCATTATTCTTATTATTTTTAAGTAATAAAGATATTTTGTCCCGCATAAGTGATAATAAAATAAAATATAAAAAAATAATAAATATTTAATTTTTTAATTAATATAATATATTTCCATGATATGAAGGGGAGTTTGAGATAACATATATCATTCATTTACAACTAACAAAATTTGTAATAAAAAAACAAAAGTTAGTTGACTGGTGGATAATACTTGTTTCCCGGTTAGAGCATATCGAATAGTTCATTCATACAAAATTATAGCTGCTATTCTTTGTTTTTTGTTACATATATAGCATTGCTGTAGCTGTATATAAATATGATATTATATATCCATCTTTTTTCTGTGAATGCAACACATCCATCTTTTCAATCTTTACACTTAACCTTTCCTTGCTCTTTAATTAAGTCCAAATTGACACTGCAAAGGCATTAATTAAACGTCTATTATTCAAGATTCATTCATGTTCCTTTCGCTATTGGTATGCACTATGCATGTCATAAAGACCAAAAAATCTTGACCCTATATCTTGTCCAATTAATTTTCTCTTATACTAAACAATTATTCCCGGAACTTAGACTTAACCTCTTCTATCCACCATTTACACCTGAAGAATAAAAATTCCTACTTGGGTCAGTACTTCAAACCTAGAAAATTCATCATAAGGGGCCCCAGACAAGAAACGGTTTCAATGGGGCAAAAGGGTTCCAACTTCCAAGTAGCTTAGACCAAAGACCAAGTCTTCATTTCCACACCTTTTGTTATTAATTTTTCGGTGAGAAAAAGAATTATGCACTGACGGTGTACAAGATTTATAAACTGTCATTGTATCATCCACCTGTTTAATTATTGTTGACTTTTCAAAAAAAGTAATCCAAGGTGGATGATAGTATAAATGTGTATAAATCTTTACACTGTCATTCTACAGATTTTACACTCTTTTTCTGTACCGTGTAACTGGAATAAGGTGCACTCTTCCATATAAAAGATAGCACCATCTAGAACCTTACCTACAAACTTGTTCTTAATTAACAACCTCTTCTATATATATATATATATATATATATATATATATATATAAAACACATTGTTGAAATCTATAGGAAGCAACACAAAACAAGAAGTTTCTGAAACTATGGAAGAGTTCGTGAATTCTATCAAACATGCTTTTGAATTAACACGAGTACTGGAATCAACACTACCAAACATTTCCAACCAGCATCCTCATATGCTACACTTGTCCATTGATGATGTAATGAAGGCATTCATTGGTGCCAAAGAGAGGTTGTTGTTGATGATGATGCTGTCTCAACAAGACCAAACAATAACAGCATCTTCCTATGCTCCAATGCTGAGTACTCATGACTTTGCTATGCAGCATGCAACAACTTCAATGCTGACAAGTTATATGAATCCCTTGTTTCAAGTGCAGCAATTACCTTTTGACCATGTGAGGGCTTTGCATGAAAATAAGATCATAGGTGGTGTTGATCTTCAGGAGATAAGGTACAAGGGCACCTTGCATATTGGTGAAAAGGGTGTAAGGGATGTAGAACGTTCTGTGAGATCAAAGTCTGAAGGAAATGTACATGGAATAGAAGCATCATCATCTCCAAGACCACGGAAATGGTATTTCCAAGTTATACTTTTGTTATATATTTTACACTTGGATGATTGTGGTTAATTGATGATGTGAAATGTGTATTTATGTGACTAAACTAGGCAATGATCATCTAACTAGTTTATGAAAACAACACGAAAATTAATCAGCACATTTATAATTATATATAGATATACTTGTTACTTTCTCATTATTTAGTTATTAGAAAAGTATAAAGCATTAGTTTCCTGGACATTAACCTAATGATTGTATCTATATGTATTACTACATTAATTAACAGTAGGAGGAATGATTCTGTGAAGAAAACAATGATGGTTCCAGCACCAGAGGTTGGAAACACAGAGATACCACCGGAGGATGGGTTCACTTGGAGAAAATATGGCCAGAAAGAGATACTTGGCTCCAAGTACCCTAGGTGCATGTCATTACTTCATTAATTAAGCATATACTTTTTTAACCAATTCGCTAACTAACTCGCTATCATCAATTGAAACAACTAAAATTGACCCATAAGTATGCATCATTAAATCCTTGAGACTATAGAACAAATTAATACTCTACTATAGAACAAATTAAGATACATGTATCATAGTATGGGTTGCTTATAAAATAAGATCAGAAATGTTCAAAGCAAGTAGAATACACCTTTGTTTTGGTCTTTGTCTTCCAGCTGAACCATCCAGAAGACCTTTTACTTTTCTTCTGAGATTTGTTGGTCAAGTCTAAAAATTTAGTAAGTCAAGTGTCCCAGAAAATTGACTCATTCACACACCATAACTACTTGACTAGGTATTTGCCATGTCTCTTGACTCGTACATATTATATATATATATATAATACCAATAATCTATAGAAGTATGTAGCCCACTTTTAATTACAAATAACAACTTCGGAAAAAGAATAAATTATACATTCACATATAAAATACTTTGATTAATAATGAATTTATCAATGAATGGTTATTCAACTTTCATTTTTTCTGGTTTGAAATGTTTCTATCTTTTTGCAGAGGTTACTACAGGTGCACTCACCAGAAGCTATATGGTTGCCAAGCCAAGAAACAAGTACAAAAACTTGATCATAATTCTAACATATTTGAAGTAACATACCGAGGTGAACATACTTGTCACATGTCCTCAACAGCACCATCATCATTTCCACTAACTCAAAGTATCATTTCCCCTCACTTGTCTCCATTATCAACTTCAGTTCCAAGTACCTAACAGATCATAGGCTAGCCTTATCTCGAGGTTCAGACATATGTTATTTGGCTAATAATTAGAAGAGATAAAGTAATTACTTTGAATTATTTACAATTTTTGCTAATGTAATATTTGTAATTTTGCAGAATATTTAAACACTCTTCTTAATAAATGATGATTTCTGGTGAAAATATGATAGGTAAAGCTAAACTGTAGAAGAAAAAAAATAGGTTTTGTCTATGTTTCAATTCAAGGCCCAAATCTTGCTTTTTACCTGAATCAAGACCAATTTTTAATGCCTAACTAATGTAACCAACTTCAAAAGTTGACTTGGCAAGATGACTTACTTAAAGGTTTATCATCAACATTTTTATTAATTTTGATGATAATAATAGAGATATTAAGATAATACGAAATTTTATAAAAATACATGCCAAGAATAGAGATATTTCAGTATATTTTCTTCCTTTTGTTATCAATGTCATATCAATATCCTGTGTTGTGTGTTTCCTTGTGCTTCGGTCTAAATTATTTAATCAAAATATTTTAGACACTGGTCACCATATTATATAACATTATTTATATTTCTTTTGTTGTATTCATGCATGTAGAATCATATCAATGTCCTCTGCTTGCTTCCTTGTGATTCAGTCTAAATAATTTAATCACAAATCTCTTCAAAGTACATAAATACATATATACATTATACATCATAGTGACTAATAATCTATGCAACTGAGAATGATTCTATGATAGCACAGGAAATTAACTTGAAAAGCAAACCCAAAAAAATATTTATTGGACTCTATAAAATAATATTCGAAACAGTAGAGTGGGAATCATACGAGAGCACATCCTCCATTCGACAATTTGTGACATTTCACATATCATCAATCGTAACTGATTGAAAAAATGTATTTAATTACTAAAAACTAACATGGGTTGGCCCACATAACCAGGCCATACTATTGGGTTGAAAAGGCTTATTGTTGGTGATTGGTGAAGAAGTTGATCCAATACAAAACAAACATATCCAAACACATCCTTGATGCTAAGAATCAGAGCTCTACCACTTCCTCCTCCATTTCTAACCCTGACTACGACGATGCTGTCTCCGTCACCGTCGTCTTCCTCCGCCAACTCCGATACCAGAATACCCTCATTCCCAACACCCTCTTCTCGAAACCCCATCAACAGTTCCTCATTCCGTAATCTTCCTCTCTTCTCAAACTCTCAAGTTCAATCTCAAAGCATGGCCCTTTCGAAGTGTTTTTCTAACTCCACCAACCCTATCCCCATTTCGGGTGTACCTGAATCCGAATCCGATGATGGGTCTAACTCTCTTGTGGTGGTTTCTTTCTACAAGTTCGCGGATTTCCATGACCATGCTCGTTTGCGGAAACCATTGAAGGAACTCTGTCAAAAACTGGTACCCACTCACTCACTCACTCTTTGTTTGCATTGTTGAACTTAACTTAGTTTTATTTTGTGTTGGGTGCAAAATATTGTTCAATGGATTTGATTGCAGTGCACTTATATAATGTAAAATGCTTAACATGTATTGCTATGTCATTAAAAAGGCTTAATTTTTATTGTAAGTGATTCGATTGGTTGACATAGAAAACCTTTCCTGCATCAAAATTAGATTCCTTTATGAAATTATAAAGCGTGTTTGGTCACACTGCCTAGGAACTTATAAGTTATACAACTGGCTAATTTGACATTTGATAAACTACTTGAGGTAGCTTATGAGCTTATAACCCAGAGGCAAACAGAGCCAAAGTATGATAGTCAAGGATTTAAAGTTAATGCATTGTCAAAGATAAATTGTCACCCAATCATGCAATCACCATATCATTTATAAAAAAAATCATTTTGATAAATCATCGGTGTAATTTTTTTTTTACACTGACCTATAATCACACATTGTCATGTGATTAAAAATAGAGTTTAATATATATGCACTGACATATAAGAGTTTTTTTTTTTTTTTCATTGTCACTTTTTCATCATCATTCATTTGTATTACTCTTATTTTAGAGTCAATGAATTAACACATGAATGGTAGATATGCACTGACAATAGTAAAATATGTGGTAATGTAAGATCGGTTAAAAAATGTCACATGCATGGTAATGTGTTATTGGTTGATGATTGCACTAACAATCCATCAAGGTTAAAGTCGTTAAATTTTTTTACTCTCATAACAGCTATCTCAATAGTAAAACATGTGGTAATGTAAGATCGGTTGCTGGTATATAAAACTTTGTAGTGACAATTCATCAAAATTAAACTCAATCCAGTGATATGGGTGCTTAGAACTAATGCATTTTTTTCGTGAGGTTGGGAATTTAATTCTTGTGGGTTCACATTATTTAGATAATATTTTGATATATACCTTTTCTACATAAATGTTTAGTACAGTGAGATATGGTTGTTTACATTATGAACTTAAATATTTCCTTTTCATCATTGGTAACATGTATAAACTAAACTCTATAGGAGTACATTGAAAACTAATTTGATCTGCCTATGACTTCATACTGTGGTAATTATCTTGTCTCACCAATCTGATGCTTCTCAGCGTGTTTCTGGCGGCATTATTCTTGCACCTGAAGGAATCAATGGTAGCATATGTGGCACTTTGGAGTCGGTGGAGAAAGTTATTTCATTTATACAAAGTGATGATCGTTTGAAGGGGCTAAGACTAGTGGAATCGCCTGTCAGCCCAGAGGAGGAAGCCATCCACCATGGTCATAGTTCCAGTTCTCCTCTGGCTGCTGGGGAAGATGCACCCTTTCGATGGGATCATGTGAGGGTCAAGTTGAAGAAAGAGGTAATATTTGCAATGCTGAAAGAATAAATTGCTTTGTTAAATTAAATTAAATATGGATAGATATACAAAAAGATCTAACTAGGTTGAACTTTTTCTATCAGCCTGTGTTGATTCGAATGATTTTTATGTGTTGGCAGATTGTGACTCTTGGAATGCCTGATGTATCACCTATTGAAAAGGTTGGAAAGTATGTTGGCCCAAAAGATTGGAATGCTTTGATTACGGACCCAGACACTGTGAGCAGCTAACTTCTTATTATCACTCTTTTCCAGCTTTTGGCAGTGTTTTATATGATCTTATAAGCTGCAGGAACTTAATATTATTAAACATGTTTGGATTCTTGAGTACATTGAATATTTAAAGCTGTTTCAAGTATATGTGTTCCAATATGTTTGTCTGGCATTGCTGGAGAGTAATGTAGTAATGTATGATGCTGCTTTAGACTTAGGTGCCATTTGACGCTTTCATTTAGGCTTGGGATTGAGTTTAAAATTGGAATTGGACCTCCTAATTCCAATTATCTTGTTTGGTTTATGCATTAAAATTGCAAATAGTTTATGTCCAGTGTGATTGAGTAGAAACTGATATAAATCATTTCATATGCATGTTGGAGAAGTGTGGTAGATAGTTTCACATGTAAAAATATGGGAATCCCATACATGGTATTGGCGCTGCTGAATTTACCAGAAAGGCAGAAATGAAAATTTTCATTCCTATTGCTGTCTTAATGTGCAGGTGGTGATTGATGTACGGAATAAATATGAAATCAGAATAGGAAAGTTTAAAGGAGCAGTTGATCCTTGCACTCCTTCATTTCGTGAATTCCCATCTTGGGTGGATGAGCATTTCCAGCTTAGCAGTACAGATGACGAGCGTTCAAAAGATGAAGTAGACAATTCAGTCCAAAGTGCTGAAAAAGTGATGGATAGTCCTAAACAACACATGCCGCGTGTTGCAATGTATTGCACTGGAGGTATTCGATGTGAGAAAGCTTCGAGTCTGCTTCTCAGCAAAGGTTTCAAAGAGGTGATTCTCATTTGTACCTTATTTTGTTTTGTCCGAACAAAATTCTTTGAGAAAATTTTCTTAAAAAGGCTTAGTTTTCTTATAATATTTGGTTATAGTGTATTTAATATCTCAATGGGGAAGGTGGGTTCAAGACTGAGTGAGACTTTGGTGACATGGGAGCAAACTTCTATCTTTATTGATTGACACCGTACTTCTATCTTTATTAATTGACTCTGCTTTTTCGCGATAGCTCGGCCAAGTTTTTTTTACTAGGTATTACTGTTCATTTTTATTGCTATTTGATAGTTTAGTAGTCTTCTATTAAACCACTGCACCTTTTTTAATATGCTACGTAAAAAGATCCACCTTAATATACACAGGTTCTGTTGATATTTGATAAACCATATACAAGTTACTAGTAATATTTATTCTGGTATGGATATAAATCTTGGTAGTTAATTTTCCTTTTAGCATACAATATGATTGTTATATTTGTGTTTAAAAATATCCCAGGTTTTTCACCTGGAAGGTGGAATTCTGAAATATCTTGAGGAGGTTCCAGAGACAGAAAGCCTATGGGAGGGTGAGTGCTTTGTTTTTGACAAGCGAGTCTCTGTTGAGCATGGTTTGGTGCCAGGAAACTTCAAGCTCTGCTATGGTTGTAAGCAACCTGTGAGTGATGCCGACATGGAAGCCCAGGAATATGAATATGGAGTATCTTGCCCTTACTGTTTTTCACAGAAATCAGAGGAAGAGAAAGAGAGGGCTCGAGCTCGACAAAGACAGTTCGAGAGATGGGGAATCATCGGCGGTCCAGATAAGGGTCGGCGACCAACAAGCAAACCAGAGAGTGTTAGCCAGAAAACAAACCAGCTTTCACATTCTGTTTAACTAGTCAGACAGGAAAAATAAGAGAACATCTTTGATGTCTGTTTTGAACAAATGTTTGGCTTTACAATTGCTCCTCTTTTTTGAAAATGTGTTGGAGGGCTTGGGACCATAGATGTAGCTTTAATGTTTAAGCATGATTTGTTGTCATAGGAACCATTTGGTGTCTAGTCTTTGGACAAAGCTCACCAGTTTTTGGCATTCCATGAGTATTGTAACCATGTTGTTTATTACGAACTATTTTGTTGGAATGAACTGCACATTTTTTTCCCTAAGAAAGAAAGCTGAAATATGTTTTTGCCTATGGTAATATAATGAATTTCGATTTTTGAATATATGGAGAGCAAAATTAAAATGGTCTATATTTGTATGGGAGTGGGGATTTACTTACTCTTCATCCTAGATTCCTAGTCATCAATTTTATGGATATCTAATGGTTTAGATCTATTTACTAATTCAAATTATTGGATTTACCTATAATTGATGGTTATAATGGGGAGTAAGTTTAAAAAATTCACTCTTAGAGTAAGTGAATTTTTCCAATGGATTAAAAAAATAGTTAACCTTGTATTAGAAACTTCCACTATAAAAAATAAAAAATGTGTTGTATGAAAATGATCATGTAGCATAACATTCACATTCTATGATACAAATTTTCACTATTTGTTTATTTTCTAATACAATTATATAATCATAACCAAGTCCATGAAACTTCAATGGATCATGAAGAGGGTTGATAAACAACATCATTGTTGAGTTCGTTAAGAGCTTGGAAAACTCATCACAAACCCTTCATTATTATTGTCTTTTTGCTGCTTCACAAAGCAAGAAGCATGGTTTGGGCATGAAATGCCACTGGCCTTGAAGCTCAAGTCTCTTACACTCCCAGGGACAACTTTTACATGAAATGAGAGTGTGGTTGGTTTTGCTCAAAAGGAAGAGAAATGTAGAACTTGAGTGTATCAGCAATATATGAAAGACCCTTCATGTTTGGATTCAAATCCTTGGAAAGGAGGCTATGGTTGGATTAATGTAGATGATTTATGTTGAAATGTTTCAAATATTATATTTGTGGAAATATATATGTAAGAGGTTGAATATGCCAAAACTTATATGCATACATATCCAACATTTCATAATTGAAGACATATATATCTATATTTTTTTTGCATTATCATTTATGATTAAATTTTAATTACCATTAAATTTTTAATATATCTTTCTCAACAAACAAAAATAAAAGGCATCCTTTTAAAAGGAAAATGCACCATTTTAAAAGGAAAAGAGACCCTTTTAAAGGAACAATATAACTTTTCAAAGCTAATTTCCTTAAAACTATTTTCAAATTTTGTAAGTTTTTATTAAGTAATATTTCATTTCCTTTACTTTTCTAAGAAATGACAATATTATTCCAAAACCCCAATTAACTTATGATTACGAGTAAAGTTAAATGTTGGTTAAGATTGTAAGTATTCAAGTAATTACTAAGATATCATCTCAGATGGAAGAATAGATTGTTAATACTTTTTTCAATCTGCAACCAACTCTTAATCTAATTTTTAAATTCTAACTTTGGAGATGAAGATGGAAAAAAAGAAAGGTAAATTATGATGTTAAAAAGGGGAATTTAACCCAAATAGATAAAACACATTTATGGGGAATTGCATCACTAGCTTTTTCAGAGCTGCATAGGACACCAAACAAATGTTTCAAGAAAACAATCTGATCATAAGCTCAAGAACTTTAGACATGAGAATAAATATAACACATAACATAAAACTTATTATTAAGCTTATATTATCACCCAGGGAAATTAAATAATTGAGATCATTCCAATAGGATCTGATCATATCAATATAACCCACCACCAAGATCACTTTGCAGCAGCTTAAAGTTTTGGAACATTGGTGTCTGCAACATGCGTGATGGCAATGCAGGGTTAGAATAGGGATTTGGCTTCATAGCATTTTGAATAAGAATGTTAGTACATTGGTGTGCAACATTCTTCTTCATATCTTCTAAGGCACTCTTCAACTGCGCCAATTGTTGAATGTTCATCTTTTCAATAGGACCTATGACAACAAATATTGTTATATGAGATAATTATATGATATAGTTGTTTAGTTTGTGAAATGTATAAATAAACCATTATCAGGAGTGTACTACCTATACAATGTCAGTATACATATTTATACACAATTAATATATGAACGATGATGGATGATGCAATAACAATACATAAAATTTATATAGTGTCGTGCATAAATTTGTCCTCATGAATCCTATGATAAAATTAAATTTATTTGGAATTTTAATCTACCTGTCCACCAAGATTGACCAGGACTGGCATTTTGTGAATTGTCCAGCTCTACAGCATACTTTTTTTCAACTTCAATTTCATGTGTGAGACGGTTGAGTTGTTCTGTAGGAGTTTCTTCCACACGGTGTTGCATGGTGGTAGGTGCATGTGCATGTGGTGGTGGTGGTAAACTAAGGTAGCGGTGTATGAGACCCTCGACGTTCGGGTGACCGAAAGAGTATGTTTTATTCCTGGGAGAAAACATGATGATAGCAATCTCAACACCGCAAAGGGTGCTAAGTTCGCTAGCTTTTTTGAAAATTCCACCTCGACGTTTGCAGAAAGTTACTTGTAGGTTACGCTTGTTCATCATCTTCTTTATCTCAATCTTTTGGCGACCCTCGCTTCTCTTCACACTTGACATGGTTAAAGCGTACAAAGAAATGAAAGGAAATAAAGTAAATGAGATGAATTTAAGGTTTGAATCAAATACAAAATAGCATCCATTTATATAGATATTTTTAATGGGCAAGTATGTGTTTATTTCAATTTATAAAAAAATATTTCAGATAAAAAGAATTTTAATATGTGTTTATTTTAAGTTGTAAAATATATTTTTTGGTATAAAACTTTCCTTTATAAAATATAATCTTATGCTTCAATGTTTTTATTCTTATTGAATAGCTTTTTTTCCCCAATAAAATCTTATCGAATAACTTAAGAATGTTTAACTCTTACATCTAAAAATTGTAATTTTTCAATCTATACCTATGATTTCCAAGATTATAAGTCTATACCTTGAAATAAATGCACCCTAATTTTTTTTTATTTAATTTAGTTTTATTAAATAAAATTATAAAGCGATCCATTTACGAATGAAATTATAAAATTGATTTATTTTAAATATATAATGAGTTTAGAAAATATTGGGCTATTGTTAAAATATTTAATTCTCGGAACAATAACTTTAAAAATTACGAGTAATAATATTTTATTATTTAATAGCATAAAAAGTACATGTTAGTATATCAAATTAAATTCCTGTAAAATATATACTAACCAGTTCTATTCAAGTCGAGTATCATCGGTATAAGCAATAAAAAAATATATATACATATATTATACATTAATATTTAAGTCGATTGCACATTAGGAATAATAAGAAAATGACTTGATGAACATAGAAGTGTCTCTCAGTAGTATCATATAAACGAAATTATTCCTTACAAAAAATAAAAACAATAAAGGAAATTATCAATTCAAAATTAGTAAGTGATTATTGGATTTGGTAGTTATATTAAGTAATTGCTGGATCTACAAACATACTAAATAATACAATATTACAAATTTAAATAATGAATATAATTTCTATTTAAAATCGCTTAAAAAAAGTATACAATTATTCCATAGCAATTTTATAGAAGGGTTCATCCCAAAAATACAAGGTTAACTAAAAATATTTGAATGATCAATAGTTTGCTAATTTTAATAAATAGTTAGCATATTAAAAAAAGTAGCATTTAAAAAACAAAAATCAAGTGTTTTTCAAAATAAATTATCGCTTCATAGCAAGAGATAATTTATCTCATACAATCACTTAAATCATGACATGTATCATATTTAACTATTTTCTACAAAAAATTTCTAAAACTAAAAAAACATGACACACATAATAATTTCATTATTGGAATGTTCTTATTTGCATATGTTCTTTAATATGGTAACATTGGGTTGGAATTGCCAAATTCGGGCAAAATTGATCTAGAATCACCTTGGTGAGTACCTATAAAGACACTCCAATGCTCAAGTCAAAGTATACGAAGATATATAGAGAGAATAATGATGCAAGAGTATATGAGAGTATTAATTGTAAACTTCCTTATGAAAGGACTCCTATATTTATAAAGGAATTGAACATGAAATATTCTTTCATAGATATGGTAGTTGTGCCAAACCATTGTGTCCTATCAAGTCTACCCTAGACAAACAAGACTAATTTACTCATGTCCTATGACCCTAACGTGCTTGTACTTTGGTTGGTACAATATTTTATTCAAGGTGGGCATTTTGTCGCCTACCTCAACTGTCATAATCGTAAATTAGGTATGACATCCTCACATGGTAGGGATAGCCCATGATCGAGATGACGTGTTCAACTATGTAGCAGAGATCTGCGTTATTTAGGTAATGTGACAGTCTTGTAGTAGATGTCTATGATGTTCACGTGACCAAATACTCTTGTAGTAGAGGCATGTTTCTCGTTATTGCTAACTAAGCCACATTTTTCAATGTCATCCTTTGTTTGGTTAGGCCAGCTGTCCGTCCATACATGATCGACGATTATATAAACTATATCTTATTTATACAATATTTGATTGTGATCTTAGAGGTTGGTTGACTCATGATGTATCCTTGAACAAGGATGGAACAACTTCCAATTAGGACCATGCTAATATTATAGCTGAATAATATAAATCGACTGACATGATAAAATAACACACTAGTAATCAATAGTGTAGATTGGGTTGTGATTGTACAAATATGACTGCTTTATCATCTTGCTATGTTTGAATCATTGTTTTAGCATTTGTATCTTCAATGATATTTTAGAAATGAAAAAAATTAGGGGTTAAGAATTGGGATGAAGGATTGGAATAAGAAGAGGAAGGAAGAAATTGAAGAGAATGTAATGCATCATAAAGGTAGAGCTATAATCTCTAAACAAAATAGTCATCCATTCAGAACCTAAGATATACATTGATTAAACCAAATTGTAAGTGTTAAAATTTGACAATTTTTTTTATAATAATCTATTGTTTATTTTTAATCATATATATCTATATACATATTTAAAATATTTATATCTCTTATTAAAGTGTTATCTATTAATTCCGAACTGACAAAGATGGCTATAGGAACTTAGGAAGGAATAACCACACGAAATCCTATGCACTAATTGTGGACGTGGTTGTTCAATGACCAGTTTCTGAAGCTCTTTTTGTAGTCTTTCTTTTTCTATCAACTCTTCTCATTCACAAATTATTATAGTATATCAATTATATTTAAAATAATAATATTGAATTTTAAGTAATCAAAATCAATAATAATAAAAGAGTGTAATATTCAGTGTTGTAATAACCAATTTGACCACTGACTGGACTTGAAAAATGACTTTAGTTTGTAGTCTTAATTGAATGAGGGGTTGAACCGTTTTGAACCGGAGAAATTTTGGTCCAACCATGTTAAACCCGGTTGAACGCAATAAAATGGGAAGTGAACCGGACTATCGCTTAAAATTAAAAAAAAAAAAAAACACTACTCTAATATTTTGTTTTACATTGGTCCAAAAAAACGGAAAACTTTTATTTTGATATAATTATATAAAATTTTGTATTTATATATATATATTTATAGATAAAATAATATTTTATATATGAAAATGAAATCATGTCATCCGACCAACATTTTAACCGTTTAAACTGAATAAACCTAATAAAATACTTCTTCTAATTTGATGTACTATTGGGGTTTCATAACACTAGTAATACATATACACAGTTAATTAGTGTAATTTTTGTTTAAAGTTAATAATTTAAATATAAATGATATATAATATAACAATAACAATAATATATAAAATTAATATTAATACAATGTTGTTTCATATATACATATATATTTTGATGATAAAAATAAGGTTCGTTGATGATTAAAATAAATAAAAGGAAATTGAGTTGAGAAGAAAAAGTGTGGACAATACAAGCCACGCTCTCAGTTCTCAACTTGTCATCAATGGCCGTTTCAGCGTTGAGAAGTGTTTGTAGTTTACAATTACCATTCTTCAATCATCGCCATCACCATCACCATTTTCGTTTCTCACCTAACCATCTCAATGTTCATTCCAAGTCAAAGGGTTTCACTCTCTTCGCTCGCTATGCTCAACCTCAACCTCAGGATCTCTCTTCCTCTTCTCGTCGTTTCCAAGGTTCTTTCTTTCCTTCCTTATACTCTATTTAACTCTATTTCCATCTTGCCCTTTATCACAATTTATCGTTAAAAAACTAAATTTATACAAATTTCCTCAATTTTAAATTTTCAATATTTGTGAATTGTGTTTGGTACCTCAGATAGGATAGAAAACTTTCCGAAGCTAGTGGAAGATATTGTCCAGACATCAATAAATACAGGTCCAAGGGGTGTTCTTAGGCTTGCTCAAGGTTTTCAAGCCTTCATTGGTGTTGGTCAAGAGTGGTTAACTGATGTTTCTAAGGTAACACACTTTTGTTTTGTTTTTTGTAGCCATGATGATGTTCAAATTAATATTTTTAAATTGATATATGGTCATTGTTGAACTAGTTTGGGTTTTAGACAAGTTATCTCTTCATCACTGAGCTATGTAGTATAGGAAACATGTATTTGGAATGAGACTGGCTACTTTGGCTATGTACTTGTGAGGTCTAGCATGTCGGGTAATAGTTATTTTTTTGGAAATAATCATCCCACATTTCTTTAAAAAATCTTTCCGGGAGGCGGGAGGTTTACTTGTAAGCTGTTTTGGAACACAAAATTAAGCTAATCCAAACACACAGTGTATACATTTGTTGCTTCCTTTTTTGAATAATAGTTAATATCCTTCTATTTCTCTCTAACTTTTATTTATTCGTATTTCACAAATTTGGACAGACTTATTAACTCTTGCATTATTTTTAGTCAACAAATTCAACTGCTGGGTTACCAACTGAAATGCCGCTTGGTTTACTTTCCCCCTTTTATGTGAGGAGGTTGTTTGAACGTTTGGGAGCAACTTACATCAAACTAGGTCAGGTATGAGTGAATTCCTCTAGTCCCTCCTACTTGTGCTTGGTGATGTTATTTGCTAAAGTAAAAAATGATGCTGCTTGGATTTTTATTGTGTGAGGTGACTCGAGAATCAATATTATCTATAGCTGGAAAAAGATAACGCAGATTGTACAATTTTTTTTTATAACCTCTTAATATAATCATCTGCTCAATACATCACTCTTTCCTACTTTTATTTTCTTTTTCCCAGGCTCCTTTATAATGATGGTTATCTTTGGCTTCTGTTTGGTAGTTCATAGCATCAGCACCAACACTGTTTCCACCCGAGTATGTACAAGAATTCCAGAATTGTTTCGATAGAGCTCCTCCAATTTCTTTTGAGGAAATCCAATCCATACTGCGTAAGGAACTAGGAAGACCAATAGAAAGTGTTTATGAGTATGTTGATCCAACACCTCTTGCTTCTGCCTCTATAGCACAGGTATCTTCTGTACCTGCTTTCTCTTTCAAAACCTTTATATTCAGTTACTCTGTGGTTGTTAATGCAGTTGTAATAATTTACATATAGGTTCATGGTGCAAGGCTAAAAGGCTCCCGGGAGGATGTGGTTATAAAAGTCTTAAAACCAGGAATAGAGGACATCTTAGTGGCAGATCTTAATTTTGTTTATGTTGTTGCTCGGATATTTGAGTTCTTGAGTCCTGAAATAAGCCGAACATCATTGGTATGAACAATATTGGCACCCTTACTGCTAAATAGATATTTTTGCTACAATATGAACACTGAAATAAAATTCTTAATTCTGTTGCCTAGTTTTTTTTGTCATCCTTTGTTCCCTCCCCTCTCACTAAATTGATATCCTTTTTGGTTTATCATATAGCAAAGGAAACTTAAAACATTTTGTAGTCATATCCATTCTTTATTACTGTTTTTTCGTTATTGTAAATGCTCGTGGCCAGAACTTGCTTGTGATGTGAGCCTCCTTTAGTAGGTTGGTATTGTCAAAGATATACGAGACTCAATGCTTGAAGAAGTTGACTTTTACAAGGAGGCTGCAAATATTGAGGCTTTCAGGAAATATTTAGAGGACATGGGACTCACAAGGAATGCAACAGCTCCAAAAGTATATCAATACTGCAGCACACAAAAAGTTTTAACTATGGAGAGACTGTACGGAGTTCCTATTACTGACCTAGACTCCATACGTTCTTTTGTTTCTAATCCAGAAGCCAGCTTGATAACTGCTCTCAATGTGTGGTATGACTCCAAAATTTTACTCGGAATTAACTTTCCTGTGCCTTTCCCTTTTATTTATATAAAAACTTGTATGATTGTCTCTCGTAAGTCTTCGCCTAAACTTTTGTATCTTGGTATAAAATGTTGATGCAGGTTTGGAAGTTTGCTTGCATGTGAGTCTTTTCATGCAGATGTTCATGCAGGAAATCTTTGGCTTCTACGTGATGGCCGTATTGGATTTCTTGACTTTGGTATGCTTTATATTCTTTGTGCTTGGTTTACAGATGGTTTTACTTAAGCTCGAACTTTTTGTAGTTCATTTGCCATCTCATATGTATCAAAATAACTATGCATATTATTTGAAATTTAAGCAGTTTTCCATGTTTCTATAAATTGAATGTTTAAGTTTCATCACCATCTTGTGTTTCAGTTTTGCTAACTTATGTGCCTCCTAAATATGTTGCATATGGTCATTTTACTCATCAAAGAGCTCTTTTTGCTACAGAGCTAATTTAAAAATAAAAAAGGACACATTACCTTAGATAAAATGAGGGAAAGAAACCCTGGAACTAACATATGTGGTTATGTTATTTGAAATGCTTGCCACCTATAATTCCAACTTGGAACACATTTCTTCCTATTCCGATGCATATAGTTACAGATAAAAACATATGTTCCAACTTCTAGACCTATTATCTCATGCAATTCAAGAGCTCTCATTCTATCCCAGCCTATAGTAATTGTCAAAAATATTTTGATGCATTAATTTTTTGTATTTTATGTTGCCAGAGTCCCTTGTGGAAAAGAAATTTTTTATCATTACTTCTGACAACCAGGATATTTACTGCTGTGCTTACTGTGAGGAATCATGTTGCAAATTCTAATCACTTATTTTGCTTTGTTATTTTACAAACTCACCATGTCTTTACTCGTTGAAACAGCTAAAGTTTTGCAGTATTCTGTTGGATTTACGTACATATATATATATATGTAGATATTTTTGTGTAATAAGTTTCAATCAACAGGAATTGTTGGACGTATATCCCCCAAAACATGGGCGGCTATGGAAGTTTTCTTGGGATCAATTGCCATTGAAGATTATGATTCAATGGCATCTTCCTTAATTCAAATGGGTGCTACAAACAAGGATGTTAATGCTAAGGCCTTTGCCCTGGATTTGAAAAAAGTATTCTCATCAATTAAGGCAAGCAATATAACTCACTTAAATTCACTTGCCAATTATATGTTGGATTTGGACTAAGTAGGTAATGTGTGTGGGACTACATGGGTCTTTCTTAATCTAGAGCGCACATTTCAATTTTGTACGCTAGTGGCACCCAAGCTACTAGGGAATTTGTATATGTCTATGCATACACACTCACCCACACCTAGTCCTAATAATTCATATCAGATCCAATGTTTAAGATTTACTCTGCTCATTCACATTAGACCAATGCTCTCACGCTACGGATTAGGTCCTCTGCTGTGATTTTCTCAGGTCACATGTAGAGAAGATAGACTTAGGCCATGCACGAGGATTTTTTTACAGCCCTGTGTGGTGTCTTCGTCTCTCTCTCTCTCTCTCATGACATTCACACAACATGGTCATGAGAAAACTACATTACACATGGGTATGGTCATATGGGCATATACCTGTCAATTTATTGGAGAACTGTTTGTAAACGATGCTATAAGTTTAGCTTAAAAAAAAGATCCGTCATGTATTTAGTAATATATTTTTAGACAAGTATTTCTGTCATCGAGTGATTGATTTTTCAAAATTATGCTTATAACTTGGTCCAAGCCTGGTTTTGTTTTATCACTCACAAACTACTTTTCCCCACTTTACTGAAGTGCAGGAGTTGGATAGTGAAATAGTTGTAGCAGCTAGAAGTGGGACAGCCACAAGGGCACCTGCTGTCGCTGCTAATGTAGTTGTTGATGAGAGGCAGATGAATGCACTCTTTCTTGATGTGGTAAGCTATTTTAGCATGATCTAACTGAACCTGTAAGATAGCTTGTATGTCAACTAAAAGGTCCAAAGTCTTACTGTTTATTATTCTTTCTGGGTTGATATTCATGAGTTGAGTTTTCTATTTAGTATTTAGCAACATAGTGATATATGCTGCCTTGCTGCTTTGACAAATTTAATATGATACTTTAAAATTACTTAAGTGTATTAATTGTAAGTGTGGATATCTGCAACATCTTTCTAATACAGCATATGGTACTAGAGATATTTGATATAACTAATCAAAAAGTCAGTTCAACAAGAAATAATATTTCCATCTTTCCCTTTATCACAATTTATCCAGTGGTCCTCCTTTCCTGGGAAATTTTAATTTTCTTATGTTGGTTTTGGTTGTGCTGAATACTAACTAGATTACTAATGTACTACTTTTTTCTGTATGTCTTCCACAGGTTCAGGTTAGTGAATCATACGGACTAAAGTTTCCTCGAGAATTTGCACTTCTTCTGAAGCAGCTCTTGTATTTTGACCGTTACACGCGGTTATTGGCTCCCAATTTGAATATGCTTCAGGATCAGAGGATTTCCATTAGCTCCAATAGAAGAAACAGGGATAGAGACAGTTTCTAATGGCCCACTATTCAAAATCCAGATATACCAAATTATCTTTCAGAAGCTTTTGTGTATTGTAACTTCTATATATAGTAAAAGGAACCCATAGTTGGGGTTTCACTTTCTGACAGCAACATATAAAAAACTGCCTTCACTCTTGTTCCTTTTATGACACCAACTTGGGTTACAAGTTGGAATTCCTTATACAGAAAAAGTTTAATTAATAAAAATATAAATTTGGGATCAGAAATTTGTCTTAGCAATCATCTGCAGTTTGTGTTGGCTCATACGATTCTTTATTTTGCACCCTTTATTCATTCCTATGTGAAACTCTTGTTGACAAATGATGTGGCTCTAATCAGTGTCTTCAACGGGAGAAATTCTAGAATACTATGGATAATATTCACTTCGGTCAATCTTTATTTGACACGGTAACATCATTTTCTATGCTTTTATAAATCAATATCAACAACTACTACGGTGTTTTTTAAAGACAGTTGAAGTCTAAAATACACACAATAATGATTTGTATATATATATATATTCCAAAATCATCTTTTTACAACAAATATATTCTCTGTTCCTATTGCCAAACTAGCATACATAAATTGAATAATGGGGCTAATCTGCTTCTAATACACAATCTAGAGCAACGAGTCAATCTTATAGCTCTTGTTTAAGACACCAAAAAGAAAACCGAGACAAATAAATCATTGTATGGATGCTTCATCATTACATCTCAAATTCTGATAAGTACCTTCCTATTCTTGAACTTCCCAGTTTCACTTTGGATTGGTCAAACACCAGTATATAGAAATGTCATCTAGTGCATTACATTTTAGCTCTGTTGAGAATTATTTACCTTCAACAATGGACTGAATCCCTCTAATCACATGAATTGGTGAGGAATAACCCATCAGTTTATGGAGTGCTGAACTTCTTGGTGCTGATTGTGCTTCCATTTCTGATGACATATTGGAGGAGTCCATATCTAGTTCATCTGTTTCCACTATATCCTCACTTGTACTAGGACCTATTGAAGCAATCCTCTCATTCTTTGTTATAGGCTCAAGGGTACCATGAGAGACACTTGGATTATCATTTTTGAGGCCATGCAAGGGATGAAATGGTGTCGTAGAAACTAGGTCACTTTCCGAGGAGTGACTTTTGCTGATAGAGTGGCCAAAATCATCAGAATATGAAATGGGGTCTGCATGTGAAGAATGGTAATAGTTGGCATGAGATTCTGAATGCAGACTGTTGCTATTGATCACCTCATTTTGGTCATCAAGGTCACCTGATGAGGGAACTATAGCATTTGGTGCATAAGAAACTATGTGACTTCTGTTCTGCAGAGAAAACTTGAGTACCTCTGAACATGAACCACATTTTAATTGATGAAATGCTCTTCTAAAAATGAGAAAATCTGTAGGCAGCTGCAGAAGGTTTAAACATTTATGACAAGTAACAAAAGGTGCTCCACCAGCTATTGGCCTGTAATGTCGCATAGTCAAGTTCTGTTTCTTCCTTATATATTTCATCACCTCTGGAACCCCATGCATCTGGTCACCAGATTTTGTTTCATGTACATATAGGAGTTTAGAGGGCATGACACATTGTGGACTAGAAGGATAAGCACAGTGAGAAGGGCAATAATTCTGATCCAGATGAGACTTGTATATCTCCTCATGTTGGAAAGGAACAGTTAAAGGCAATTCTGCTGAACGTTGCCACTCTTGGGGATAGCAATGGACACAAGAATAATCAGTATGGTCTTTACTGCTTGCAACCCCAGACACATAAGGTCGTGAAAAGTTAGGACTACGATGATGGTTGGTTCCATGATCACATCCTCCATCACATCTGGGGAAATCATAACCATGATAAAACCTTCCTTCATGAAGACCATGGCCATGGTTAGTAGAAACATGATTTCCCTTGTAAGAGACACCTGTGGGAAATCTTCCATTAGTTTCACCATTTGCATAGCTAGTTCTGTTGAGTTGATCCTGCAATTTATAAATCATTCTCAAGAGTTCCATCTTCTCCTGGTCAGGGTTATCAAGGGAGTCAAGTGAAAGAAAGCTTGAGCTGCAGTAGAGGCCATCATGAGTTTGATTTGATGGGCTGCCACTTTCGTAGCCAGATTGAGAACCACTTTGATGGAAAGGAATTTTGGGTGGAAACTCTTCTCTCCTTGTTCTTGTCCAATGTGGATGACCATGTCTTGTAGTTTCTTGAACTTCGTTTTGGATCCCTCTGTTGTCTTTCAGGACATGATGCTTTCCATTGGGCAAAAATGATTCTTGTTGTGTATCAAGATCTCCATATAACATGCTATTAACAAGGCCTTTTCCCTTTCTGAACCTTCCCTCAGAAACACCATTAGCAACCGTGTAATTGTTCTCAAAAGAGTCTAACTGTTGACTACAGAACCTTTCATCTTCCCTATCATTAGAAGAGACACTGCCTTCATAAGCATGTGAGCTTCTAGTGGTTGAGGATCTACGCATTTCTTCAAGAGCACCTGTAAGTTCTGAACTCGGATTCATTATGTTTGTAGTATCAAATATATCCACAGATGTTACACTGTCAAAACTATGGTGAATACTTTTCTGAGCTTGCTTCCATTGTTGGTTTGGAGAAGATACACGATTACTAGATGTACCCTCTTCAAGTTTAGCAGGAGAAGACTGTGAAATGCTTCCCTTTTGGTATATAAATTTCTCATGACTTGACCTTTTGGCAGTAGAAGCACTTCCAGTAATGTCCACTTCAGTTTTGGCACCAGCTAGATCTGGTTGGTCATTTTTGATATCTTCGCCATCCGAGGCACATGTATTCAACTCCTCTTCTTCTCCTTCTAACAAGTTTCCATTATTTATTTCTTCTGCTGCTTTATTGCTTCCAGTAATTTCCACTTCAGAGTTTGCACCAACCGGAGCTGATTTGTCATTGTTGACTCCTTCCCTATTCAATTCAAAAATTAACTCCTGTTTTGCTCCTTCTGGTAACAGATTTCCATTATTCAACTCCTCTGCTCCTTCTAAATCACTTCCTGTAATGTTCACTTCAGATTTTACCAAATCTAGAGCCGATTTCTCATTATTGGTACCTTCTTTATCCAATGCACAACCCAACTCCTCTCCTGCTCCTTCTAATGGCATGTTTCCATTGCTTAACTCTTCTCCTTCTAGTTGCAAGTTTGCATTATTTGCATTTTCTACCGAATTATCTGCCTTCAATTCTGATGAGGCCTCAATCTCACTGCGAGTCTGCTCATTTGAATAGCTTTCGCCAGACACTCTTCTGATATGCAATAGTTTATAGATATCCATCTTGTTTTCCAGTTCTTCATCTGACAAACCAGACCGTCGAAGCTGTTCTCTATTGCATTCACCATTTCCATCCGTAGAACTTTCTCCTGTTGAAGAATTAGCTGCTTTCCCCCTCAAACCATCCTCATGAGAAATAACTAACTGCTCTCCACAGCCTTCGCCATTTTCTATTTGACCCCTTCCACCATTTTCATCCACAGAAGTGACAGAACATTCTCCTGAGAAGGAACTAGTTACATTTTCCTTCACACCATTATGCGGAGAAATAGCTAGCTGCTCTCCATGGCATTCACCATTTTCAACTAGACCCTTTCCACCATTTCCATCCGAAGAGCATTCGCCTGAAGAACTAATTGCTTTTCCCCTCAAACTATTCTCCTGAGGAATAACTAATTGCTCCCCATTGCCTGAAGAAGAAATAGTTGCTTTTTGCCTCAAACCATTGTCCTGAGGAATAACTAGCTGCTCTCCACTGCTGTGTTGTTTATGATCAGGAACAAGGTCTAATGAGTTTGTAGGAGATGCAACAGTTCGATGTGTAATGGATTCTGAGTTCACAGCACGGTTTTTTTGTTTCTTAGCTGCAATAGTATAGGAAGGCAATGATTTCAGCAACAAATTAAGAACTATAATGCAAATGTGTAGAATTATTATCTTCAGTTGTAAAGTAAGATTTCCTAAAAAATAATACATAAAACAGATGGCGTTGAATAGATCTGGAACAGCAATGTTCGTTTCATAGAGCGGCAAGTAATTGATTTTAATAGGATCTTACATCTATCCAACTATCCAAGCAAGAGAATAAACCATATAAGAGAAAACAATTTTTATTTTTATTTTGGATAAGCTCACAAGAGAATAAGATATTGAAGGTTGTGACACCCAGTCACATTATGTAAGAGCTCAGACAAACTTTCCAGCTGAAAATTTTCTCTGCATCATGTTTCCTAAGAGGCTAAAAATTGAAAAAATAAAATAAAATCATATACAATGGTGAGATTTTTAACCTTGAAGAATCTTGCCACATCCACCACACTGGTACAAATCAACATCTGGAGGCTCTGGAAGAACTTTTCTGCATTTGGGACATAATACTAGTCGTGGTTTGGGAGAAGGTTCAGCAGACATTGTACTCCAAATATGTAATCAATGGCAACAAATTTTTAGACAGTAGATCTCAAAATGAAATACCAAAGTCACAACATTCTACCAGGAAGAAATTACAAAGCTGTCCCAAGCTTTCACTCTCTGCATCATATAAAATTGAAGTTTAGGTTGAATTCTATTAAAACATTATGGAAAGAGTATGATATTCAAGGAAACTATGCTGCAGTGCTGCACTATCATAACTATAATTGAACCAGTTAACTATACCACCTCCAATTTAGTGGAAACTAGACATCACTACTTTCCTAAATAAATGGTTTCCAGAATAGGAAATGCTGTCTTAAAATAACATCCTCATAATTTTCAGATCTACACACTCTTTTATTATGGACTATATAAAAGGAGAGATCTGAACTACTTAGACAATCAAAACATTTACCATTGTTGGTATATAAATATTCTAATCGGTGGCACATAGTCATTGATCAATTTGGTCTAAAAGATAGAAATATAAAAAAAAACATAGAAGAAGGAGTTAATCTAGAAACTTAGACCTAAAAATTACAAGCTGAGTATATAGTTAAATTTAAATGAGGACAATTCTTACCAAATGATAAAAATCAAATTTTGCATCCATTCAGTCAAAAAAGCTTTTAAAAAAGGATAAATTTGATAAGAAACATGCAATATGTAAAGGCAGGAAGAAAAAGAAGATGAAAATTTGAACCTTAGTATTTGCATATAGATGAGGGAGTTGAAGAGAAGTAGTTGAGGAATGAATGAAGAGAGGAGAATGGAAATAGTGGAATGGAATGAATGGATTTATTTGATTTCAGTCAACACTTACCTCAAAGTAAGGACAAAACCTAGGGAAATTAAATAAAACCAAACACTGTTGTGTTTTGTGTTCTAAAGTGAAAGTGAAAAATATGTCTTATTAAAGTAGGCGCTCCTCCCATTCAAACCTATTCAACCATTTGGAAATCATTTTAGAAAATTTTTTGTGTTGAGACGTAAATATCTAGAGACAATCAATAGTATCTTAACAATATATTAATATTTTAATTTTAATTAAATTTAATTCTAAATGATAGCATCAAAATCATTTGATGTATTTGTTTTTAAATATGATATATTATATATGTCTCAGTACAAGTTTTTATTATTATTTTATACACATTAAAGATTTACTAGGAGCAAGTATTACATTTATGAGGTCTAATTGAATGTTGTGATTAAAGAAAAAGTTCTAAAATGAGTTTAAACCTTTTTAGTTTGAAAAATAAAATAATAGAACAAAATATGAATGTTTTGTGTAATGAATTGGAGGTGAAAATGAAATATTCTTGTGGCAGTGGAATTGAATATAGAAGCAGCCATAGAAAACTTTGAGGTATAGATAAAGTCAAACTACAAAAACAGGAGAGTGGAAGAAATAATAAGAGCTACATCTCTGACTGGGTCAATGACCTTCTGTCATCTGACACATGGCTTTCTATTATCCATGTACTTTCTTTCTCCAAACAAACAACTTTTCAATAAAATATTAAATATTTTTGTATTAATTAAGAGAATAAGTAATCTATAATGTTTTCTACTTTAATTAATTTTAGTGGCTAAATGAGATAAATGGTATATAGATATACAAACAATGAATATAAAACTATAAGACAATTGACACTCATAAAAAATTTATTTATACTCATTTTAAACAAACTATAATTTTGTAAAATAATAAAAATTATAATAAGCAAATTCTTGGATGTTCAGTGATATTTAATTATTTAGGGAGTTCATGATTATGTTTTTACATGACTCCATTTGAGTTTTCTAATCTGTTTTAAATATCTCAGGCAAGTTCTATGGAGGAGACTTATCTGCTGAAACTTCTAGAAAGAACAATGTTGACTTTTCTTGATTCTACTCTGCGCGTTGGCTTTGTTATGAATAGTAGGACATATATTATTATATTTTTAAAGCAAACAAAAAAAGCATATTTTTTTCTCCAGATATTTTGACATAAACACACAATAACTAATTTTTTGGGCAAAAAGTTCACATTAATTTTAGTTGACATGTGTTTGCAAACATTTTGAATACCTGGTGAAGGTTAACATAGAAAATGTCCTAGGATATATAATTATTAGATATCAGAATAGTTATAATATTATTTGTCATTGTAAATATATATAGGATTTAATATGTATAAATATACTGTTAAAATGTTTTTACACTATCAATAAATTCACACCATTCATATGTTAGTTAGTATCGACTTTCAAACAAAAATATTTCAAAATCAATATTAATGATAGATAATGTATTTTTTATACTGTTAATACATAGATTTTAAACTCATATTTATATACAATTAGTATATTATTTTTATTAGTGAAAGTTAATTAAATATAAATAATATAATATCAGAATAAAAAAATGAAAGGAGATGTGATTTGACATGCTAGTATATGTTGTCATTATGTGACAAATGACGGAATCATGACACCAAGATTGGCCTAGAGAAGCAAGTGGTGAATGCAAAGACACAAAATCATGATACTTTACCATGCAAATTTCGTGGGCATCATCAATTTTTAATTTTATGTTTTTAACAAAAGAATTGATAGAAACAAAATTTGAAAAGTAACAAATTATCTAATCAATAGTGTTAGAAAAATGATTAATCCCTATTCTTATTCTGACTACACAACAACTAACTCAAATCCATCATTACTAGTAGTAGTGGCTATGTGCTTGACTTGCTTTTCAATAACCATTCCTCCATACCCATATTGTTGCACAACTAGCATAGATGCACTTGAAGCAAAATTATTTGAAGCCAAAATATCCCCTATAACTCCAAGTTCTAAACAATCACACCATTCCAATAAGTTTGTAAATACCATTGAGTTCCTACAATTCCCTTGTCCAACTATGTATAAATCACATCCACTTTTTTCTACCTCATTCAACACTGCAGGAATATCTTCAGCAGTATGGACTTCAATTTCTGAGTATGATGTAGAATCATCATTGTTCACTTGAGTGAGCCTAAATGAACTTACACACTCTTCATCCAACTCTTTCTGCTTCTCATTATCAATTACTGCAGATAATATTCCTTTTGCTTCAGCATGACTTGAAGTATCAGCTTCTGCAGCTTCATCAAACAAAACCATCCTAACAAGTTCTAATCTTACACCAGGATGACAAGCCATTCTCCCAGCAACAGCTAAGGCTTCACGGTCATCAGGTCCGCCAACAAAAATCATAACAATATGGAAGTCCATTTTTGAAAATGACCCGAGATCGCGATCAACAAAGATTCCCACAGAACAAGGTGCACCTTGCATTATCTTTTGATTTATTTCTTTATACACAACACTTGTTGTTTGAAGAACACCATCAGAAGTTAATTTTTTGTGGAATGGAAGAAGAATTAAACTTGTATGTTTATCACTAGCTGTGTTATATATATCTTCATGAATGGTTGCATAAGATGACACAACATTCAAGGTCTCTACTCTAACAGCATCATATACCTCTCCAAATGCTTCAAAGGTTTTGGTAATGTTTTCTAGCTCTGCTTGTGTTCTTGTGAGATTTTGTTCTCCTACTAGCTGGCCACTATGCCTCTCTATATGGGCAGCAACAAGGGCAGCACCACGTCCCGTAAGTTCAATAAGGTACAAACCAAAAACATGCATAGGGGAAAGTCTAGTTGGATTAAAAGTATCAATGATGCTGATCATGCTAGTGGCATTCTTATTATTATGGCAACATGCCAGAATTCTGAGCTCTGCATCTTCTCTTAGCTTTTGTATAGTCTTTAGCTTGTTCTGCTCAAATCTCTTTCTTGGCTTGTAGATTAAGTTGATTATAGGGGGCACTATTACAGTCATCAGAAGAACACCAAAGGTAAGAACAGAATAGGTTGGTACCGAAAAAACCTGCAATAACATGCCACAACATTAATCCTGATATTTGCACTACTAATTTATACACACATGCCAATGTTTTATACTCGAACAAGTGTTCATATATTTTTCTCTTCCTTATTGTCACATCAACTAACCAAAGGTGAAAATATTTCTTAGTATCATTCATTTTCATTTTTCTTCATTCTATCGGTTTTCAACAATTCAAACATAGTCAAAAGATGAGTGTTATTAAACTAAATAAATAAAAGTAAATAAGTACCCCTTTATCCCAAGCACTGTTTAGCAATACGAGTGCTATAACTCCTTTGGTATTGAGAAGCAATCCTAGAGCCAAACCATCTTGAATGTGCAAACCAAAGAAGAAAGTGGCTAACACAGTGCTCAAAATCTTTGGAAGGATTAGTGAAACTACAAGCAGCATTACTAAGGGCCAATTTCCCATCATGAAAATGGATCTGAAACTAATTCTCATTCCACAGCCAGAAAAGTATAACGGTGTAAGAAAGCCATTTACAAAATCATCTGAAACTGAAGTAACCAAGTCAGCAAATTTTCCATGAGGTAAAATCAACCCATAAACAAAAGCCCCAACGATTGCATGACAACCAAGAAAATCTGTAATGAATGAACAAACAAAAACTCCCATCACAACAGAGGCTATTTGGTGATCATTCCATTCATCTTGGTCTGTCTTGTGTTCAATATAGTCACAAATGATAGGACGTACCAAAAATACACACACAACAATGAATATTATAGTACTTAATACTGAGTACAATGCATTATTTCCATTCATAGTAAATGGATAGAAAATTGTGAAGAGAATCCAACCATAGGTGTCACTAATCATTGCAGCTGATAAAGCTGTTTTGCCTAGACCAGTATAAAGGAGCTTGAGCTCAGAAAGTGTGTGAGCTAGAACTGGAAAACCTGTAATAGTTAGAACACCAGTCCAATGTATTATAGCAGTCATAGAAGATTTTTCAATCGGGAGAGGAAAAGTTTCATATATTTTTCTATGTAGTTGATAAAATATTGGTCCTGTAACCAAGGGAAAGATGATCCCTGCAACTGCTATGGTTGCAGACTTCTTTTTTGCATGTAGAATGGTGTCTATGTTCATCTCCAAGCCACTCAGGAATGCATAGTAGATGAGACCAATGTTGTCTATGACTTGAACATTTAGGATCCCATTTTCAGGATAAAGCAAATAAGCTATATTTGGAAGATAGGCCATTGTAGTTGCAAAGAAGCCAGGCTACACATTTGAATTTGCAATAAGCACGAAAATTAGAATGAGAAATTCATGGAATTATTCTGTCATAAAAAAAACACTTGCTGAAAGTGTTAAATGAAGTGATTAGCTAGTGTTGTAACATTGTTTATATATATATACTTACAAAAATGTATGAAATAAGGCGAGGTTGACAAAGGGGAGTGGAGATCCAGAAGAAGAAGCGAGACATAGATGTTGTGAATGCCATTTGCAGTGCAAGAGTAGGAAGATCAGTTTTGAGAACATTACCAGTTTGCCAGAAACTGCTATGATTAACCACAGGCATCATGTAACATTGAGGTGTCACCACCTCCATTCTTTCAATATTCTCCTTTCTCAACCTTCTTTACCTACTAACAAATATTCATAGATGAAGAATAATACAGATAAAAAATATAGGAGAAAACAACGTGTTCCAACTATTGTATATCCAATCTAGTTGAGGTGGCATTTTAGTTATTATTACTTGTACTTTCCTATTAACAGTTTCTCTTGCTGTAGATTCTCCTCTTCTACCGGAATTAGTCACAAATTACTGTAATATTTTCATACTGTACAATTGTCATTTGTCAACCCATTTCT
The DNA here is from genome assembly GCF_001865875.1 of Lupinus angustifolius. Classification (NCBI taxonomy): domain Eukaryota; kingdom Viridiplantae; phylum Streptophyta; class Magnoliopsida; order Fabales; family Fabaceae; genus Lupinus; species Lupinus angustifolius. Next base: position 3,118,086 of record NC_032019.1, on the reverse strand, counting down.
CCCCATAAATAATATATCATATTAAAAAATCAACATACAAATTTTCCTAAATATGTGTGATTTTGTAAATCAATCAATAAGTAAAACATATGATATTTGTGGCTTTCTTTTTTTATACAAAACTGTTTTTTACATTAATAATAAAAAAGAAAATTTATGGGACACCTATCAAGTTTTGATATACATTAATTATTCTCTATATGCGAAAGCTAGGAATTATTGGTTGGAAGTGGTCAAGTAATTAACTAAGATATGTGTAGTTATGTCTTGGTTTGGTTTGAAAGAATATCTAATTTAATTTTGTGTTTGATTGTTATTGTTAGATCTTTTTCTGTTGGGTGGGCAATAGTTGTTCTCTTAGATCTCATGTTGAGGTTTCTCTTATTTTCCATGTATCTTATTTATTAGATTCAAGGTTGTAATTTCATAAAAAGTAATAAAAGTATTGAATGTTCAAATCTTACTCATTAAAAAATAATACTACCTTACAAAAGCAAAATAAAAATTATTGTTACTTACGGGATTAGATTGGCAATCACGATAACCCTCGCCATTAAATCATTCAGCTACCAAATTTGTGATTTTTGTTGGTTCACAAATTAGGGACCTAAATATCTATATATAAAGATATAGTTTGTTTTATCCTATTTTCACATTAAAGGTATCGTTTCCACGTAAGAAGATGTTTTTTAGTAACTATGTTGTATTATTAATGATCAAATTTATTTATAACAACTATTTATATCTCTATTATTTTAATGATTGCTTTAAATTTTAGTAATATTCATTTGGAATATTAGAAGGTTAATTTTTTTAACAATGCTATCCCCTATCTACTCTTTTTATTTAAAACTCATTTGGAATATTGAAGTTATATGCTTAAGAAATATTTATATTTTCCTTTTTATTTATCTTTTAATGGTTCATCTTATTTAAGTTTTATTATTTATTTACTTTTAAAATTGGATAAATTAGATTTATATGTAAATTATTGAATTAGTTGTGCAGATTTATTTATTGTTCTCCTCTTTACATTTTAACCTTATCTACATACCATGATTTTAACCTTAGCACTCTAATATTCTTAATGATATTATACTTATCCAATTTTTGTGTCAAAGAAACTTCTGTGATAAAACTTCTAAAATGAACGATATCCAAACATGATTTGGGACATAATTTAGAATAATATATTTTTGTTCTTTTTTTGGTGAAGTACAATAGATATTATATTCAAAGGTAAGAGGAAAAAATCAGACTCTTTTTTGTGTGTAGATATTAAGTTATTAACTATAACGCACAATCACTTTTCTATGGGGTTGACAAGAGCACATTAATTTTAGTTGACATGTGTTTGCACAAATTTTCGATCAAAGCCTCATACGGATATAATAGAACATGTCCTAGTGTCATTATGAGACAAATGATAATGAATGAACAGACCCACAATCACATATTTATTAAGGTGACACTTTGTCTAAGTACCCCTATCATGACAAAACCTTGTGAGCACCATGAATATTCAATTTCATGTTATTAATTGACAAAACTATTGCTGGAAACAAAATTTGATAAGAAGCACCATTCTCTGATCAATAGTAATTAAAAAATGCTGAGATAAGCAAACATGAGCCAACCATTTTCTCTTTTGCAGGTTACTTGCTCATGATTAATCTCTATTCTTATTCTGACTTCACAACAAGTGACTCAAATCCATCATTACTAGTGGAGGCTATGCGCTTGATTTGCTTTTCAATAACCATTCCTCCATACCCATATTGTTGCACAACCAGCACAGATGCATGTGAAGCAAATTCATTTGAAGCCAAAATATCTCCTATAACTCCAAGTTCTGAGCAGTCACACCATTCTGATAAGTGTGTAAATACTTTCAAGTTCCTACAATTCCCTTGTCCAACTATGTATAAATCACATCCACTTTTTTCCACCTCATTCAACATTGTAGGAATATGTTCAGCAGTGTGGACATCAATCTCTGAGTAAGATATAGAGTCATCATTGTTTACTTGAGTGAGTCTAAATGAACTTACATATTCTTCATCCAACTCTTTCTGCTTCTCATTATCAATTACTGCAAATAATATCCCTTTTGCTTCAGCATGACTTGAAGTATCAACTTCTGCAGCTTCATCAAACAAAACCATCCTAACCACTGCTAACCTTACACCAGGATGGCCGGCCATTCTCCCAGCAACAGCTAAGGCTTCGCGATCATCAGGTCCACCAACAAAAATCATAACAATACGGAAGTCCATTTTTGAAAATGACCCGAGATCGCGATCGACAAAGATTCCCACAGAACAAGGTGCACCTTGCATTATATTTTGGTTTATTTCTTTGTACACAACACTTGTTGTTTGAAGGACACCATCAGAAGTTAATTGTTTGTGGAATGGAATGAGAATTATACTTGTGTGTTTATCACTAGCTGTGTTATATATGTCTTCATGAATGGTTGCATAAGATGACACAACATTCAAGGTCTCAACTCTAACAGCATCATATGCCTCTCCAAATGCTTCAAAGGTATTGGAAATGCTTTCTAGTTCTGCTTGTGTTCTTGTGAGATTGTGTTCTCCTAATTGGCCACTAGGCCTCTGTATATGGTCAGCAACAAGGGCAACAGCACCACGTCCTTTAAGTTCAACAAGGTACAAACCAAAAACTTGCATGGGGCAAAATCTAGTTGGATTAAAAGTATGAATGATGTTGATCATGCTTGGAGCATGCTTAGTATTGTGGCAACAAGCCAGAATTCTGAGCTCTGCATCAGGTCTTAACTTTTGTATAGTCTTTAGCTTGTTCTGCTCAAATCTCTTTCTTGGCTTGTAGATTATATTGATGATTGGAGGCACTATTGCCGTCATTAGAAAAACACCAGAAGTGAGAACCGAATAGGTTGGTACAGAAAAAACCTGCAAAAACATGTCACAACATTAAATATGTTATTTGTAGAACGCATTCGAAAACATGTGCCATAATTTTATACTAGAATGCCAAAATACTGTTTGGATATTTTATGATGGAATGAGGTGAATAAAAAGTTTGTTCCATCTGACCCCAAATTAGGAGATAAGAAAAGTAGAAATATTGAATGAATGAATGAATAGATACCCCTTTATCCCAAGCATTGTTCAGCATTATGAGTGCTACAGCGCCTTTAGTGTTGAGAAGCAATCCTAGAGCCAAACCATCTCTAGTTTGCATACCAAAGAAGGAAGTGGCAAATATGGTGCTCAAAATCTTTGGGAGGCTAAAGGAGCCTATAAGCATCATTACCAAGGGCCAATTTGACTGTGTGAAAATGGATTTGAAATTAATTCTATTTCCACAACCAGCAAAGAATAATGGTGTTAGAAAGCCATTTCCAAAATCATCTGAAACTGAAGTAACCAAGTCAGCAAATTTTCCATGAGGTAAAATCAACCCATAAACAAAAGCTCCAACAACTGCATGGCATCCAAGAACATCTGTGATGAGTGAACAAAGAAAAACTCCCATAAAAACATACAGCAATCTATGATCATCCCATGCATCTTGTTCTGTCTTTCTATTAATATAGCCACAAATGATAGGACGTACCAAAAACACACACACAAGGATGAATATTAGAGTGCTTATGATTGCATACACTGCATGTTCACCATTAACAGTAATTGGATTTACAATTGCAAAGAGAATCCAACCATAGGTGTCACTAATCATAGCTGCTGTTAAAGCTGTTTTGCCTAGACCAGTATAAAGGAGCTTTAGCTCAGAAAGTGTGTGTGCTAGAACTGGAAAACCTGTAATAGTTAGAATAACACTCCAAAGTAGTATAACAGTGTTTGAAGGTTGTTCAAGTGGGAGAGGACAAACTGCATAAAGTTTTCTATGTAGATAATAGAATGCTGGTCCTGTAACTAAGGGAAAGATGATCCCTGCAACAGCAATAGATGCAGCCTTCTTTTTTGCATGTAGAATGGTGTCTATGTTCATCTCCAATCCACTCACAAATGCATAGTAGATGAGACCAATGTTACACAAGACTTCAACATTTATGACCTCCTCTACAGGGTAAAGCACCATTAGCAGAGAGGGTAGATATGCTGATGTACCTATTATGAAGCCAGGCTACATATTTGTATTGGCAATAACCACAAAATGTTAGAATGACAAATAAATAGAAAATCTTGTGATTATTTATATGTTAAAAGAAGAAACATGTAAATCAAATTTGGGTTAAGTCCTTTTTTGTATAAATTTGCTAGTATAAATAAAATCATTGTATAATTTACTTTTCAAATTGTAATTTACAATTGTCCCAAAAAACTGATACTAGGACGTAAACATATAATGAGAACTCAATCCAAAAGACACATTTATTAGGTAGGAGAAACTCATAACTTAAATATCAGTTTAATATAATATTAGGTGTTAGTGTTTTCTCACCATTGTCCAAAAATATTTCCAGAAATATAAAAAATTAAACATGTATATTGATATAGACACACTTACAAAGGCATATGAAACAAGACGAGGTTGATGGAGGGGTTGACAAACCCAGAAGAACAAACGAGACATACATGTGACAAATGCAATCATAATTGCCATAGAAGGAAGGTCCATTGCTAGAACATTACCACTTTGCCAGAATCTGAGACTTCCAAGCACTGATTCAAAGTAACATGCAGGTGGTTCCATCCCCATTTTTTCTTCTCTCTAAGATATTATAAATATCTCACTTTCAATATTTTTATTCTCCTTCTCAACCTTTTTGTTCCTTTAGCTAGGAACAAATAAAGAGAGAGACCTTAGCTTAATGTTGTATTGTGTTGTTTGTTTGCATGTTAGTTGATGTATTTGATGAAGAAAACAAATATAAAATATAGGAGAAAACAACGTGTTCCAACCATATTAACAGTTATCTAATCTAGTTGAGGTGGCATTTTAGTTATTATTACTTGTAATTTCCTATTAACAGGTTTCTGTTGCAACAACGACAGTTACATTCTCCTTTTTTTTTTGTTTCCATTCTTATTACTTGTAATTAATTTCACATTAACAGGTTTTAGTTGGTTGCATAACCAACTGTGAAGGTTACACTTTTTCAAAATTAATTAAAACTAAAACAACCAAAGAAAAACATTAGAGGACTAAAGTCAAAATTAAATATGGTTTACACGAAATGAAAAAATAATTATTTCCCATTTCTGTTATTTCAGTTACTTGGTAGTTGGCATAGCGTGGACGTGGCGAAAAAATAAATTTTTATTTAGAACAATATTATTTTGATATGAAAAAATATTTATAAGAATAAAAAAAATCCATTTCTTAACGTCTCTGCTTTGCCATTCCTCTGTGTATTCTGCAGTCTTCTGAATATGAGTGAACCATCAAACCCTCTCTCCATGAATATGCTAATGTTTACTTCTTTATTTTATGGCTCTTTTAATTTATTTTTTAAATGATCTTTTCCTTCAGGGTTTTATGATGATTGATCAATGCCATGCACTTGCAATTATTAAATTCTATTTTAGTGTTGTTGTTGTTTTCTTTCTTTCTTTCTAAAGTTAAGTTTAAGAACAAAAAATGGAAATACTTATAGTAGAACTATTAAGTATTGGCCCTTCAGGTAGAGCTTAAATTTAAGAACTTTTATATACATGCACATTAAACAGAAGCACCCATATTAGAGGTTACAGAAACAATCATTATTCTTTTTGGTTCTTCAAGTGGTGCTAGACTAATAAGGAAGAACTTAAATACACATACTTAACCAAGAAGCACTTATTCTATTACTTACAAAAACATACATTGTCCTTTGGGGTCCTTCAGTATGGTAATCAGAAAATGGGAGAAACTAAATTATATGTGCAGAACACCAAAGGCAAGTATATTACAAGATTTCAATGCTTCTATCCTGGTCTATAACATTTTATTGTGTACACACACCATGTCCCAATAGACAAAAGACTAATTATTTCAAGATCATTTTTGGCTTCAAATTCTTAATTCAATACAATACTTGATTGCTTACATTTAAATTACATGGATTAACAAACATTACAGACATTAGGCAGACATGAACCCCATGCCGCGCCTTGAAGTAGGAAAGACAAGAAACAAACTGCTGCAAACTATTCCAACCATCAATGGAAAACTGTCCCTAACCTGTTCCATGTCCTTTTCATGCCCCGGAAACAAACAACTAGTAACTCTATGATCCGAAAAAGCAATGGCCACAAACACCAACATTGACATAATTGCATGCACAAAGTCTGTGAAGCCAACCTTGAACCTCTCATCCTTTGGAACTTCAACAGTTAGTCCTGGTTTGAACACAGACAACCCTTTTGGGGTCACAAAACCGTAGTAAACGTTCCCATCCGCGCCTTGAAAGCTATCAGTGAAGTGAAAGAAGAAGCATGAGAGTGAACCTAAGGCTAATAGGAGGTTGATCATGATGGTTTGGACATGAGTGCATTGGCCATCTTTGTATATGGATGGAAGTACCATTTCAAATGTGAGGAGTGTTCCTGTGGGAAGGAAGTTTCCTAGCATTGAAGTCTTGGATAGAGTTTTTTGGACACCTTTTGCCATCATAGAACCCCGCTTACGGCCAGGCTCCGGCGCAGCCATGCCATCCCCTGGTGGTGGAGTTGCATTGTAAACTCTGATTCCAATTTGTTGTTCACTTTTATCCATTGCAGCCTTTAAAAGAAGTTGGTTGAATGAAACTGTCCACTGCTTTTCAGGGGCTATATATAGTGGCATGAAATTACAATAATTTGCAATTTAAATTTTGTAGTAGGCAGTTATTGGCAGTTAACTATAACCCTAGTTAGTTAACTGATACATAGGATGGGTATGTATATTACATGTATGCAATTCATCACTTTTAACTTTATTCACAAACCGGTTGTACGTGCTGAAATGCGTTACGTAAATGAGAGAATTATGTAAATATCAATATAAATTTTATTTATTTAGAAAATATTTTTTCCCAACTAAACCAATATTTATTTTCAAAATATTAAAATAATTATTGACACAATCATTTTTAAAATACTTGAGTTTCTTCCTACTAAAAAAGCAATGCTTCTGTGTAGGTTCTCAGGTGTATAAACAAAAATAAAAGTTGAGTGCAAACAGGCTTAAATGTTAATACACCTGAAAATGGGACTCTTTCTTGATATAAAAATACTATGTATATATAGCACCAGAGTAATGTCAATGAACTGCATAATAAGCATATATTTATTATTTTAAATTATATTTTGAATGGTGAATATACTGCATGTATAGGATCTACCATGAACCTAAATCTATATTGTTTTTATATTGTTTTGTGAGTTGTACCAATGAGTTCAAGATTAGAAATGGGTGAAACAGATCCTCCCAACTTTATAAATTTATGGTCTATTTACCTTTAGAGTTTTAATTACTTTTATTGATTTAGTTCCTTCTTTTCTTTTTTGGTTCTATAAATTTAGGCAGGGATCCTTAATCTTGTGAGTAGAGTAAAACTCAAATGAAGTTCTTCTCAAGATCCAAAACTATACAAGTATAGAAGTGAAAGTGATGTAAAACTTGATATTTGATATGCAAATATAATTTCCCAAATGAAACTTGCATGGTAAACATTGACTTTAAAACATTAGTATTCTAACAACAAAACATGCTCATTACTTGAGGACAGAATACAAGAAAAACTAACATGCATTGCACATACATTTTCACAGAGAAGATTAAAATTTTGAATTGCACAACAAGAATCATGGTGTTTGTACATTAGATTCAGACTCGGACGAAGTACGGTTCTTCAACTCGGGCTGCCTAATTTCCTCTATAGTTCTAACAGCTTCTTCCATTGTAGGCCTATTATCTGCCACCTTTGCCACACAAGCAAGGGCAATCTGAAGCATCTGCACCATCTCGTCTTCATTATATTGCCCTCTTAGCAACTCCTCATCAAAAACTTCGGCTGTCCATTCCTCGCGAACCACAGACCTTACCCACCTTTAGGGACAGATCGAAAAACATCGAAGGGAGTCGTTAGATATATAAAAACACATGCTGCATATGTAGTACAAATTTTTGGTAAAATATATTAGATATATTTAGTTAATTTTACAATGTAATGCTACCTTGGAAGATCAACCATGTCATTGTCATATGCAGGATATCCCAATGGAGTCTTTCCTGTAAGCATTTCAAGAAGGATCACCCCAAAGCTGTATACATCTGACTTATGAGTGATCTTCTTGGGCTCGGTTACTTCAGGAGCGCGATAACCATTGGCTCTTGACAATGTTGTTGGTGGAGTGTTCATTAGAGGAGTTAGTCCTACATCAGTGATGCAACAATCATGTTCTTCGGTTATGAGAACATTGGATGACTTGATGTTGCCATGAGTGAACTTTGGACCACCCTCTGAATGGATGAAGGCAATTCCCTTTGCAGCTCCAATTGCAATCTTAATCCTTGAATCCCAGTTTAATGGAATTCTTCCTGCACCCCTGTTCCCTATTGTTTGGGAAGCATATATAAGAATGAAGCACAGATATAGATTTATTACAATTGAGTATTGACTATAGACTATAGTATATACATAAATACATGTGACAATAAGTTACATAAATTATTTATTGCTAATGAAATCTGATGCAGTTGAAGAATGATGAACAAAGGAAAACAGATTTTGACCACTCTTGACTAATCCATGAATTACTGATAAACAATTATTCATTGGTGGAGACCTAAGTTGATATTTCCAAATTAAATCATGATGCAATAATAAAATATGGTATTTTTTTTAACAAGCTGACAACAATTTTTCCATGACAATATTGCAGTTCAGTCAACACTTCTGCACTTGGTTACTAACTAATATCAAGTAACTAAATAAATCTAATATTGCAGTTTCAGAATGGACAAAAACAAGCATATTTTGTCTATTCTCTTCACTAATGAGTTTAGTGCATGGACTAATGAAGCAAAATGGGACAATGAATCAATGTAAAACATACCATGCAACATGTTAAACAAGCTTCCTCCTACCATGTAGTTGTAAACTACAAGTTTCTCATCTTTGGAATAGTAATAAGCTCTAAGAGGCATAACATTAGGGTGCCTTCCAATTCTTTCCACAATCTCCATCTGCTGCTCAAACTCCTTCTTTCCAACCACAACTTCCCTCATCCTTTTAACAACCACTGTTGTTCCCTCCTCCAAAGAAGCCTTGTATGTTGTTCCATAGCTCCCTTTTCCGAGAACTTCAGCCGAAGCCTTTAACAAATCTTCAAGGTCAAAGCTATATGAACAACCTTCAAAGAAGAACAACTTGTTCTTCTCAGCAGCTTGCACACCACTCCCAAAACTCTTTGAAACCTCATTCTTTCCAGCACAAGAAGCTTTCCCTTTTAGTATACCACTTCTTTTGTTGTTTTTCCTCTTCAAACAGCATATAGAAACAATTAAAGCTAAGAAAGAGAAGAAGGCAAATCCTCCAATTACTAGAGAAAGTATAGAAGCTAGGCCAAAGCTTTTCTTAGAAGTGGTAGCCTTTTTATTTTGAGTAGTATCCGGAGAGAGTGGTTGATGAACAGGAGAAGGAGATGGAGGAGGAGTGATTGCATTTGCGTGACACTCATCGAGAGGTGATCCACATAAGAGAGAGTTCCCAACAAAAGAAGTATTCGGGAACTTACTGATGGAAGTTGGAATTGAGCCATTTAAGTTATTATAGCTCAAATTCAAAGATTTGAGCCTTGGAAGGTTGAATTCAGGAATAGCTCCCGAGATGGCGTTGTTTTGGAGATACAACCGAGTGAGTCTTCTCAAGTTCTGAAGTGTAGGTGGAATACTACCAGTGAAGGAGTTAAAGGAAATATCCAATGCAATAAGTTTAGGGGAGACATAAGAAGGGATTGGACCTGAGAAGTTATTGTACTGAAGGAATACATATTGGAGTGAAGGAATGGAGAGAACATCAGAAGGAAGATTTCCTCTAAGGCCATTGTAATGAAGGCTAAGGATTCTAAGTGAATCTAGTTTTCCTATGCTGTTATCCGGAATCGAGCCTTTGAGTCCAATACCTGGAAGATGGATACCAATGACACTTGTTCCATTTGAATTGCAAATAACACCAACCCATGAAGTGCAAATTGGAGTTGTATCATTCCAGTTTAACCTTGGAGCATGTCGAACTTTAGATGAAAACTCAAGGAGTGCTTGTTTGTCAGAACTCAAGTCAGCTATAATCAAGCCAAAGAATCTTAGAAGAACAAATGCAAGAACAGAAAATTGGAACTTCATGGATGCTTGTTTGGTGTGAAATTGAGGCAAGTGGTAATTCTAAGTTTTGACCTTATTTGTTCTTCATATTTTCCTGGATTGACATTGGAAAACTATGCCAAATTGTTAGCTGATCATATACATCACAAGGAAGAACATGTTCAAAATAAAAAGATAACTACTTCTTTGTTAAGAACTTTGGGGGTAAGCATGAAATTAATCTAAAAACTGTGATGTGGAATTTAGAAAGTGACACAACTCAAACATATAAGATAGTATATTTGATTAGATTACAGACTCTACTTAGAAATTGTGCAGAAAAATTTTCAAATAATTTAAACTAACTCCATTCTATCACCTATTGCACCTTAACAAATAACCAGAAAGAACATTTAGCTATTGTTACACATGCTTACTTTTAAGCAGATTGTGAAGTTGGGAAAGGGACACCGTTCTTTCGGAGTCATCACTGAGACAAGTACATTATTTCAATACTTGATGTGTCATTCCAACTCTTTCAATCAAAAAGAAAAAGAGAAAAGTTTGGCTTGCCTGTGAACTTTAGTTAATGGGGGACTAAAGTGCACCTTTTATTGAGGATAAAGAACTTCCCACTATACTAAAGAACAATAAAGAAATTCTCACATATATTATACCATAAAAATTGGCTCTTGTGTGTATGAAAAACCAGCAAAGAAATGACAAGGAGAAAAGAAAAAGCTAATGTTTGATTCTCTTTCATGCTTTATAAAGATAAAGATAAAGCATTCTTGCTAAAAGTATGGTGCAGTACACTCTCCTAATTTGAAATGATACTGTAATCATTAGTGTTCATTCCTAGTTTTTACCACCTCACCTGGTCAGTGTTCATTCATCATTGAAGTGCTGAAAATTATGTCATAGGAACCAGATTCAGACATGTTGGAACATAGGATAATTAAAAGGGATGCACATGAGTCAAGTTATTCACTAAAGCAACTCAAAGCTAGCATAATATTACACATACACCAATACATGTTTATTAAGACATTCTTACTACACATGTAAGTATTAAAATTTGGATTTTAGAGGGAATTGAAAGATATTACCTTTGTATGAAATTCTGCTTCAGAACTCCCAACAACACATCATAGATTGAACCATTACTTCACTATCCATTGATTGAGGATCAGATCATGAAATGGAGTGCAATAGGACTTCACTTTTTAAGCATGCATCATATGAATTATGATATCAAATTATGGAATAAATAAAGAGGTTAGCACTGTTGAAGTCGGTGGCATTAGAGTGAGCATTATTATGAATTACAATACCCCTTAAGAAGAAACCTTACCCATGTCAAAAAAATATAATTAACTGGGTTACATCATAGTCAAGTGAATAAATGTGAACAACTATCAATGGCAAACAAAAAATTACATTAATGTCACATAGTACCATATTTTTATGTCACATAAGATACCACTTAGGGGCACAATCGTGTGCAAGTAAAATGAATCTGATTTCTTCTCTTGAGTGTTGATGGAAGAACCAAACACCATTTTCCTACATAACTACATTGACAGCAATAATGAGGGTGGTTAAACCAACAAAACATTATGTCTAACTAACAAGTATCATTACATAAATGTTCACCTGTTCTTGCTGAAAATAGGTAACATATAAGGAAAAAGATGTTTGAAATGGAGGAGTGCTATACAGATGAGAATTTGATAGCATGTCTTTAAGATTACTTACTATTGTAGGACCATATAGGTGTTAGCTATCTGTGATATTTGCATTCAGTAATACATGTATTTAAAGGTTTAACTCTTATTAAACCAAAAAAAAGAAATGACATTTAAAATCAAAACTCAGTCAGAGACAACCAGATTTTTCCAAACATGATCCCTTTGTCTTAAAGACAGGATTATTTTGACCTTTAATAGTTTCAGGTGAAGTAAGGTAATTAGTTAATATAATTAGTACTATTAATTTGTTAATGGTTAGTTGTATTTTTCTAACATTACCCTCCACTATTGTGACTCATCTTCTATTCACCCAATTGATACTTTTGTGGACTTCGTTTTTCTCCATTCAATTAATAAGGATAGCTTTATATAAAAAATATATACTTAATGTACTCAAAATAATGAAAAATATTCTTATAAAAAATTCTCAAAAACACCTTATAAAATAACGAATGGGGTATTTGATACTGTAGCACTCTAGCTAAAGTGCTAAACACTTTACCGTGTGCAAAGCTTTAACCAAATGCTAGAAATTTTAGATCTTATATTATTTTTCATTTGTGAACGATAACGTTGATTGAATAGCAAGTGCTCATTTATTATGATCCAAAATATATGTAAATAATTAAAGAAGTTGGAGTGAATTATCACCCCAAAAAATATACATTAAATTAATTTAATTTATTAATTCAATAATACCGTATAAAGCCGTGGAGATTCAAGTACCTTGTAACCGTATAAAGCCGTGGAGATTCAAGTACCCTAGTCCATGTCTCAAGCCAACCTTCATTTTATAACTTTTTGCTTTTAAAATTTTCCTTTTATCGATGTGTCAATATATGATTGATTTGGAACAAGAAATGAGACAGGTAATCCCCATCCGTCAAAAGTATGGAATAGTCATATCGATGATAGAATCCATTACAGAAGAAGCCACTTTTATTAGTTACAGTTACTGCTCTAACATAGGAAGACAAAAATATGGACTGGATGTAAATCTTATCTTTTGAGTTGTGAGTAGTGAATTTGTAATTTGCTGCCTCTGTATGAGATTTTGTCACTGTCCAAGGAATGTGGGTTAAACTGGTAGAATTGCATGGTTTATAGTGTTTTGGGTTTCTTTGAAAGCTTACATGGTTCTCAAGTTGGAGTTATAGATCCTATGTCCTCTTAAGAGGTTTAATTTGTAAAAAACATCAAAAAACAAAGAGGGTGAGTCATTTGGTTAGAAAAACACAACAGTTGCTCTTAATGTATTTGTGTTACTCGGTTCCCATTATAAGTGAAAAAATACAAGCCAGGTTGAGTTCAGTTTCCCACTTCAATGCACTAAAGTTAACTACACTCAGCGTGGATCCAAATTTTTTTTTATCACAACTCACTTCAAAATAATGCGGCAGAAAAAATAACAAATTTAGTACTGGAAAACTCGGATCCCAAGTATACAGCTAACTCTGATCCAAAGTATACAACTAACTCTGATTCGACGTATAAAACTATTTTAGATGAAAGACAGCTTATGCAGAAGCAGTTGCACTGTCCAAGAATGCTCTTCCTGGTTGAAGATTAGCCAATGGTCCATGACACCCAAGAAACTGCAAAACACATGAAATTGCATGTTAAAAAGTCATTTGCATACCCGAACAATAACTAAATAAATGCAGCAATTGAATAAACAGGACAATATTCACTCAAAAGCATACTACAATGTATTCCCAGCTATTTAGAAACTTTAACTTGGCATTCACAGCACCAGGCATAAACCTGTTCTCTGATGTGTACTTCAGGTAATCAGCACGGCTACACCTGATGAATCCCCGGAAAATTTAGTAACAAGAGTTAAACCAAACACAGCAAAGATACCGCACATTGCACCCAGGAAATGACCGAACATCAAACTTGTCCACATATCATTGAGATTCAAAAAAGATGAATGCTAGATATTGATTGCTTAATACAAACTTCATTTTTTTTTCCGGACTGGGGACCAGCTAAGTACGGTAACCAGCAAAACATAGTCAGGTTTGCTAAACATGGGACATAGAGAATAAAAAAAGACTTGGTACTTATATATGGGTTATACAGGCAAGCCCAAACATGTGAAGTCTGATCTGCAAAGCGGTGCCCAATATTTATTTTGCACATTTGGATATGGCAAATGATGATACTAAGTCTATCACAGAGCCTCAGTAACAGTGCAGTAAAACACAGCCGATATATAATATACTTATATGGTGTTGTTTATAATTGAAATAGAGTGATTATGTAAAAGACTTGGTAATTATATATGGGTTAAACAGGCAGCCCAAACATGTGAAGTCTGATCTGCAAAGCGATGCCCAATATATATTTTGCACATTTGGTTATGGCAACTGATGATACTCAGTCCATCACAGAGCCTCAGTAATAGTGCAGTAAAACACAGCCAATGTATAATACTTATATGGTGATGTTTATAATTGAAATAGAGCAATTGTGTAAAATTTAAGTATTCAAGCCCAAATGCATAGGTAGCTTCAAATAGAACATATACATACCAATTCCGGCTAATATTGGGATCAGAAACACCGCGACAAAACCAATATTAGGATGTGGTTTGTTCTTTATTTGTTATTTGTTAATAACACCTTGCCGATCCTAAATCAAACACAATTAATTATTAGCAGCACACCAACATGACAGATAGAAAATTCATTACAAAAAAGACAAAATAATGCTGATTTTTCAGTGGGATTGTAATTTGAGATAGAACAGTATATATTTAACAAGCAATGTTCTTCATTTAAGATTGTGTACAAATAAAATATTGAGCACAAAAAATAGTGAGTAGGTTACATGAACAAAAGAATATTGGAAAATCTAAGTGCTAAAGCATATGTTAACATAAAAACAAAAAAACGCATAAAACACAAACTAACCTAGCCTCCAAAACCATTGGCATATTCAGATCCAAACGAAAACGAATTTAGATAGCAAATATGAGATTGAAAGAAAAATCTAAACTTGAGGGAAATGGGTCGATGTTTACTCCTCTCCATGGCTGCGTATCTGTGTAGTGTGTACAACAACAAACCCTAATAAGAGTGTTCTATATAGACGCTGCAATTTAGGGTTTACCTGAATTTGCTCAATTTAGGGTTTAGCTGAACTTGCTAAGAATCCTGGGCTTTTGATTTGGGCCAGATCACCATCGAAGGTTGAGGCTCAATGGAAAACAAGCCTCAACACGGCCCATTGGGCCTGATATTAGTTGGTGCCAGTCCATGTATTTAAGCTTAAATGATGATTTTAAAATGATAATGTTTTGTACAGGTTTATAGTAATGAGTTATTTTGGGAGTTAGATCTTTTGTTCACACTTTGTATCATTTTATATATTATTTATTTTTCATTAGTCGGAAAAGTAAAACATGAATTAAATATAAATTAAGTTTATATTTTATAACCAATGAGAATAAAAAAATACATAGAATGATACACATCTTGTAATAAAAGATGTGCTCCCCTTAATTTGTGTTTGGTTAAAATTATAGGGAAGGCTTATTTGTCAAATAATACATGTTATTTGAAGTTTGATGCTTTTTTAAAAGCTTTCCAAAACTTTAAAATATTGTAAAATGTGACTTTTAATCAAAATATAAGGTAATTTTTTCAAGGCAAAAATATTAAACAAACTGGCCCTCAATTAGTTATGTGATTGAAAATGCAAGCCTGGAAATCTATCATATTGCTTGCCTCAAGGCAAGTGTTATTTCTTGTTGGTTGTTTTGCAACTCCTACTTTTTTTATCAAAAAAATTGGATAGTGACATAGTGTGGTGAGATTGATATGAATGTAGCAGCAATTCATGTAAAAAAGTTAGTGCTAAAGTTAGGAGCATTAAATATTCTTGAATAGTCTTTAAAAAATAATATTGGATACTGTTTCCTAACTTTTAATTGTTAAGAGCTATCATTTTGTTACACCATTCCTTGAGATCAAGAAAATCAAGAGATCCTTCATTCTTTTTAAAAGATTATAACAAGCTAATTTGTAACTAATATGTTGCTCCTCAATTATCATTAATCACATGTATGAGTTTAAATTTGATTCTTATCTTGTTGACAACTTATCACTAGCTTGCACTTGCAATTTTCAGTAATAATATAGCACTCATGCATTCTTATTCCATTTTCCCTTTTATGTTCTACTTCCATGCATATCAACAAGGTCTTGAAATTCAAATCAATTGTTTTCTCTTATCTATTTTTTGTTCACAAAAGTAACTTTCTCCCTGTAGATGTAATTATATTATCATGAAAGAATCACATGTGCCCTTCAATGCTTTGTTTCCTTTTATGAGTCTGATAAGAATGGGTAAGGGATACAAAAATATAGATTGCTTTATTTTATTTTACTATTTAAGTTTGTATTGGGATGTATATATTACTGATTAATAACAAGTAAATATTAAGAACAAACATAAAATAGTAAAATTACTGCCAAAATGATTACAAAAATGAATATCTTAGTCACTATTTATGTGATTTTCACGTTCAAACAAATATTATTTGTAACTTAATTTTACCAATAAGGTGTTGATTTACTCAAGTAAGACTTTACTATATCCTTGTGATGACTATAAGGTTAAGAGTTTGATTCTTGTGAACAACACTTATTGGGAGGGGTAATCACACAACCCGAAAGAGATTAATTTACCCAAAAAAAGTTGTATTTTCAAGGTATGTACTATCAGTGTAAAGATTTATATACATATACTTCATCATCCACATTCGTTTAGATTTTTTTTTTGAAAAGTCAATAACAATTAAATATTAATGGTAGATGATGCAGTGATAAAATATAAAACTCATACATTATTACATCTTTTTCTCTATATCGATTTTGTGTTTCAAAATATATTTCTAGCACTGAAATCATATATGTATATACGCTTATTGAGGGCTAAAAGTAGAAAAAGTTAAACCATGATTCACAACTAATGAAATATAGTGATCCATTTTTTGTAATGGAAGATGATGGATCTATGTTGTTCAAAGGTTGAGGGGGAAGAAAAGAATGTGATAATGTCCATTATGGCGTGTCTTTATCGTACACCTCAGGATTGGACATCAATTATTTCAGTTATTAAGAATTGTGTCATAATTTGTTTATCCAAGGAAAGGATATTCGTATTCTGGTCCTAAATATCACCTATCATGAGTACGTGGCCGATTTACCAACTCCAATTAATATGGGTTGTTGTCTTGTTAGGTGTGGTATACATTATGTTCGATTGGGATCACATGTTTCCAATAATTTTTTATTCTCTATCTCAAATAAATCATATATTAATATGTAAATAAAAAAATAAAAAATATAAAGTAGTAAAATAGAATACTCTAATTAATTTGGGACGTAGAATAAGACATTATTTGAAACATGTGATCTCCATCCTCGTTATGCTCACACAAACAAAGAGTTTCAAACTATACACTGTTTTTTCAAAACAAATACTAGTTTCTAGGTGTTAACTTCATTTTTTACTTACACCCACTTCCTTAATTATAATTGAGTATAATATGACAGTGTAAAGATTTATATAAAGTTAAAATATCTTTGTCATTTATCTGGATTACTTTTATTAAATAGTTAATAATTATTAAATATGAATGATATAGTAATAATGTATAAAACTGATATAATTTTTTTCAAAATAGTATTCTTGCAATTAAGAGCGAACCATGATAACAAGGTGTCACATTAATATAAAAATTTAAAATTTATGGTGAAGAAGATAAAATTGACCAACATTAAAAATATGATTAATTAAATTGATGTTATTGGGAGTACTCCCATAATTTGTGTTACTACAAATATCATAAATTATGATTGAGTCAAAAAAATATTTAATAATTAAAACTTTAACTTAAATATATTTTTTACAACCAATCACAGACTTATGGTATATAGAAGGATACTCATTATGGTACAAGAGATATATACCATTCTTCAAATCAAATTAAAACCTAAAAAATAATAGTTTACACATTAAATGATTAAATTATCCACATATCTTATATCTTATGAGTTAAGACTCATAGATAAACTAAATCTCGTTTGTGGGATCAATGATGAAACAAAGCAAAACGACAATATTAATTTGATTTAGCTCACGCCTATCAATTTTAGTGGAATTAAACAAATAACCCTTCCCGTTTTTGTCATTACAAAACTAATCATTACTTTCTACATATGTTATACTAATTACCCCTCATGAGATATAAATGTAATATTTTAAACAAATAATGTGTGATGATTGTAATTAATTTAAACAAAATATGATATTGTGAAACAAATTCAAATAGTATAAGAAACAACACGTCTTCGTTATTTTTGTTTCGTTACAAGACATTACAAGAGTCATTAAATAGCATCTCGTTAGATGTATTTTGTAATGAACCAAAAATAATAAAGATATAATAATTGTTATACTATTTGACTGTGTCTACATAATATATTATATTTTATTCAACTTAATTACATCTATTGTCCATTTAAAATATTACATTTATATTTCCTACTGATGTAAATAGTATATTGTATGTACAAAATCAAGGGTGATTTGTGTAATGATAAAAATAGGAAAAATAATATATCCTCCTACTACATCATCATACCACTAACAAATAACACATGCTACAATAAGATACTTTATTTACCAATGATTTATTTATAAGTGTCATGTGTCATTTTTTATAGGTAAAATGATTAATAGAATAATATAACAATGCTCTAAAAATAGACATGAAGTTATGAACGATTTGCATAATTTTACTCATGTAAGATTAATAATCAATAAATTAGTTAAAAAAGAAAAGACTTTGACTTTTCTCCTATTCCTTTCTTCACCTCCACCATCATCATTCATTATCATCATCCTCATTTTCTGCCACCGTTCCTGCTTTTGCACTAAAACCCTTTTCAATTTTCTGTCCTTTTCTTTCTCTTCATCCCCTTTACAATTTTTTTATATGATCTCTCAGGTAATAATCTAATGCACCCTTCTTCTCTTTTTCATTCAACGCCTTCCCTTTTTCCATTTCCTCTTCTTTTTGACCCTCTCACCTTCTTCTCTCGCAATTAGCCTAACTCTTCTTTCCGGATACAAAAAAAAACATTTTTTTCGGGGTAAAAATCGTTTATTTAATTTATGTGATCGAACCCAAAATTAGAAAAGAAGAAAAAAGAGGAAAGATCAATAAATTGAAGATTAGGGTTTTTTTCATTTTGTGAAAAAAGATGGAAACTTTGGATAATAATTCAAACCAATATGCTACCATTTCTTCTAATTCATCATCAACATCATCTTCTGGAGGTTTGAATAGTAATGATAACAATGCTAACAGTAATAGCAGTGCTGGCACTGTAACCTGGTATGGTATGAATTTTCCCTCTGTGAGAACCTTGCGTTCTCCACTTTCCTATTTGTTGGAGCGCTCTGGAATCCTAACCTCAGGCCCTGAGCCCGAGGCAGCGATTGTCAACAATGGAGTTACCGGTTCGGAGTTACGGTCTCAGCTTCAAACTCAATCACTTAATGGTGGTGGTGGTGCTGCTGCTGCTGATATTGAAACACTCTGCACCAATAGTACTGGTGAAGTTGCAATAAGGATCATTGGAGCTGGAGAGAATGATCACAATGTTGTAGGGTCTAGTTCTCTTACGTCGTCGTCTTGGAATCCGCGTGGAGAAGTTGGTTATGGTGATATGATGAGTGATAGAGATGGAAGGCCTGGATTGGTTGATGATGGTGGTGGTGATGATCATGGCGAAATTGCGAATGGTGAGAGGGTTCATCGGGTGTCTTCGTCTTCGTCATTGGCTGGTAATGGACAAGTTGGTGGGGATGCTGCTGGGAATGGCGTAGAAAGTAATGGTAGGGAGTCGTCATCCTACCAGAGGTTTGATATTCAGCAGATTGCGAAGTGGATTGAACAGATTCTGCCTTTTTCGCTCTTGTTATTCGTTGTTTTCATCCGTCAGCATTTGCAAGGTATAACCACTGCTGTTTCTGATTGACAATATTATGTCCATGATGGCTATTTTGGCTTCAAAAGTTCCTCCTAGGGTACTAATGAAATCATAGGCATTGTGTGTTTCTCTTTGTTTACTTTTTATTTGCTTTTAGTACATTAATTGACAAAATATTGGGAGAATTGTTTCTGATGTAAGTATAGGTTAGACTTTGATGATATGACCATACCAAGCACATAGCTAATTTGTTTAGGGTGTGCTTTTCTTCAGGACATTCTTCACAGTTTTGCATTCATATTACTTAGTTGCCTGTTTTTTTAGAGCCCGGGTTGTTTGTTGTTAAGGAATGTGCTTGGTTGAATAATGGTATGGAGAAGAGAGGAGTAATGAAAACTTTGGAATTCAATCCTTTTTTAATTCATTTTGGTGTTGCTACCTTGCTAAGTGTTATCCACTAACACCAAATTAACAACCAAACAATTCTGCTGTGGCTGATAATACTGCCTGTTTTCCATGAGGGAAGGCGTAGAAGAAAAGATTATCTCATAGTTTGTTTAGTATCACCAATCACGTGGATTGTGCTCTTCTTTTGTAGCATCCCACATTTGTAAGAAAGTTGCAGCTTTGCTAATTGTAAGGAAGGTAAGTACATGGAAGGGTTAACAAAACAATGATTCCTATCTGCCGTGTGAGTTGTGATTGTGTCTTTTATTTTTTCCAACTGTTTCCTCCCTTTTGAGAAGGTGCATGATGAAATGCTTCTCACACATAGTTGCAGTGTCCTCTTAATTTTTGCTTTTGATTCTTTCCGTATTAATCGGTGATATTCATTTCCAAGAGCTTGCAGGTTTCTTTGTCACAATTTGGATATCAGCTGTGATGTTCAAGTCAAATGAAATTGTTAAAAGGCAGACAGCATTAAAGGTGTTACCCTGATTTGGCTAATCTGTTAAACTTCCATTCCTAAATCAAGTTTCTAATCTGTAACCCTCTCCCATTCATACTGAAAAAATGAGAGACTCAAAACAAGTTTTAATATTTTATTTTGCAGGGAGATAGGAGAGTATCTATTCTTGTTGGCATCTCAATTGCCTTCATGCTTCATGTGATGTGCATTTACTGGTGGTATCGAAATGATGATCTTTTATGCCCACTGGTCATGATTCCTCCAAAAGCAACACCATTCTGGCATTCAATATTCATCATTTTGGTTAATGGTATGCAGTTATTTTGTGCATGGATGATCATCATCATTTATTATATTGTCATAACGGATTTAAACTTATCTTTTGTTTGCTATACTTTACATGTGACTGCAGTACATGATCAAGATATAAAGAACCTTATAAATATATTATGCAGTCTAGGTCAATCGCCAAGTGCTTGATTTGTTGACAAAAGGGGTTTTAAAGTTTCAGCACTATGTTGCAGCTGTTTGCTTGATCACCAATGATGAAATTGAAGCCTTACTTTTTTTTTGGTTCATAACCCATCACCGTTTTGAAACTTTCTATCATTTGAAACATTTATAATGTCTAGATGGGTTAACAGTGAAACAGATTCTTTATATTTAATTGTCAGGCTAGAACTCAGGATATTGAATTAAAATTGCTTCTGGATAAAGGCAATAGATAGTTTCTGCTGCATGATATCAGCTGACATTGCTTGATTGCTTGTGTTATCCACACGTCAGTACAAGCAAGGAAAAAGTGGGTGTTGTCAGAAATTTTGTTGTAGATCCAGAATTGCAGTAGGGATCTTAAGATCTAAACTATCAAGTTCTTGTCTACCCACTTCCTGCTCAGCTTATAAACCATAGAAATAAGTGCTTCTATCACCATCGAGTCTTCCAGCATGTGAACAATCGAATTCGTTACAGTGTTCCATAAAATACTCAATGTTTACCCAAACTGGCTGTTAACTTTATTTTTTTGGTAGTTTTTAATATGTTTTGGAGACAGTTTTTAATGCCTGCTTATTTGCTTTAGCATTTGTTTGACACTGATAATGAGTAGTATCTTTCTGAATCTCTTTTAATCTATGTCAATATGCTTTTTTTCGTCCTAGTTGATTGGTTGTTTGTGTCACATCTTGACCCATCCCCTTATATTCTACATTTGTGGCCATTTTAATTTTTGTTGCCATTAATGGTCATGATATATATTGAATCAGATACATTGGTGCGGCAAGCTGCAATGGCTTTCAAGTGTTTTCTGCTTATATATTACAAAAATGGCAGAGGTCATAACTTCCGTCGGCAGGTGATTAGTATCTTCCATATACATCAAGCACGTAATTTTCAAGTATCATTTATTGCTACAGCATCTGAAATTTTCTAACGTTTTAGGCTCAAATGTTGACTCTGGTTGAGTACACGCTACTGTTGTATCGTGCCTTGTTGCCAACTCCAGTTTGGTACCGTTTTTTCCTGAACAAGGATTATGGCAGTCTCTTTTCGTCACTGATCACTGGGTTGTATTTAACTTTCAAGCTAACATCTGTTGTTGAGAAGGTATATTTTCGTCCTTTATAATTAGTCTTCCTAGTTATTTATTTAAAGATATTTTTATGACAACTTCGGCCTTCTATGTCCCCTGTTAGGTTAAATGTTTTTTTTCTGCTGTGAAAGCGTTATCAAGAAAGGATGTTAACTATGGGGTTTGTGCCACAATGGAACAGGTAATATTCCAGTATAGTAAAAAATTATCATTGTGCATCAAAATAAATACATTTGTAAATAACACTTATCTTTGCTTTGTGACAATGTTTTGGTTAATGTGATGTTATGTTGTTTTGAAAGATGCTGTTTTTTTATAATGCATATCTATCTATAAAATATACTGCGGTTGGGCATGTAAGAGAAGGGTGTGTAGTTAATTATTCTCGTCCAAGAATACATTTCGTCAATCTGAGAATAAAGCATTGGTAGCTTGTTCTATTTGTCCCCCTTATTTCCTTGGAAATTTTAGAAAGCGTTCTAAATCCTGAAAGATAGCAAGGGAATGAAGGACACAAGATCTTTTGTGAATGCTATTATCTGTTTATAGCTTTTTCTTCCACTATGGCACTATCCACAACCATTATTGTTCTTCCAGACTTCCACTATATTTATACATGGCTGAATTATGCAAGTGGTGATTTGGTCCCTGAAAATATATTGAATTTTGATTTTAGTCCCCATAATTTTTTTGGGTTTTGGTCCTTATATATCAAAATTTTGGTTTTGGTCCTTATATATCAAAATTTTGGTTTTGGTCCTTAGATATCAAAATTTTGGTTTTAGTCCCTAGTGAAGTTAGGATGTGGCTAACACCAAATGTGACACATGTCACATTAATGGGTGACGTGACCAATTGTGATATTGACACATCATTGTGTTTCGTCATGAACGAAAACAAAAAATCAATTAAATTAGGGACTAAGAGTTAAGGAAAGAGATTTGAGAGACCAAAGTTACATATATTTGTAGGGACTAAAAACAATTATGGAAATGGGAGTTATTTCCCACTAACCTTTTCCAGCTAGTGGGAAAAGGCTTTGTTGATATAAACGACTTAAATAATTTAAAGATGAAAAACTATGCAAAAGCTAATATGTTCTTTGAAGATTTTCATTGGGCAATCCTTATGATTCTAAATTATTGAAATGCAGGTTAATGCTGCTGGTGATCTATGTGCTATATGCCAGGAGAAGATGCATGCCCCCATCTTGTTGCACTGTAAACACATTTTCTGCGAAGAGTGTGTATCAGAATGGTGAGTTCATAATTCTATTCCTGTTTTAGAACTTTTAATCATATACTGTCATTTTTTTTTATATGCATTCTGAAAGCCAATAGATAATCGTTTAGGTTAGAGTAGAAATCAACTGAGTGTTTCCCGTAAGTTCTGACTACTAATTTTCAAGAATCCCTTGTACGTATATAGAATTCTCGAGAATGTCTTGATTCTGGTTAATGGTTTGCATTTCTCTTTCACTTGAGAAAGGATATATATGTGATTTTTAAAAATGTATAATAACTTTCCATGGAATGATTCATGAATTATGTGTTTTTACAACTTTGAACAGTTGGAACCCTGGTTTGGTACACCTTAAATACTTATTGCATTGTTAAATTTAACAATTATATGGAATATAATAATACTTATCCCCTATACTTTTTTTGCCTTTCAGGTTTGAGAGAGAAAGGACTTGTCCACTTTGTAGAGCATTGGTAAGACCTGCTGATCTGAAAACCTTTGGAGATGGATCTACAAGTCTACTATTTCAGTTGTTTTAAACTCATGTTCTTTGGGTTGGATCATACTTCTGTAACTGAAAAGTATCATTTTTAGTACTCTCTGATTTGGTAAAGATTTTTCATCAACCCATTCCTAAGAAATGAGTTTGAAGGAAAAGCACACATTTTCTTGTAATGATGTCACATGTACAAACCTGATATTTATTCCTCATGTGTTAGGCAAATATGGTGAACACAAATTTGTTCATATTATTACATCATTTTGCTACTCATCTCCCTCACCCGTTTCCACCTTCCATCACTACTTTTTTGAGTATTTATATGTAACGTGCTTTATGCTATAATATATCAACTATTCTTGAATTTGCAAGTGCTGAAATTGCTACTTATTACTGCAATAAATTTTGATTTGGGTGCTTTTTTAGTTTTTACACACATATACTTTTTGTTTTAATTGAAATATAGGAGATGATAAACTAGTGGGAAGAGGCAAAATTTTCATTATAAAATTTATTTGTCTTCTACCTAATTTTGTGTCCACTTAGTCATTTAATTAGGACATTAATAGTAATACGTTGTTTTCAAAAATGAATGTCACTGCTTCTATCTGGTGTAGTGGCATAAACTGTTGACTATGATGGTGTTTGACTTATTTCCAGTTTATTCGAGACTATAAAATAATCATTTTCATAAATGTTTGGGTAAGATTGTAAAAATAACTTACTTTGTCTCATAAGCTCAAGGAAAATAGGTTATTGAAATAAGCTTATGGTGGAGCTCTTACAGCTTATACATTACATTCCCACAAAATATACTTTGGTTCACAAGTTTTCTGAGTTGAATCTCTCACTTCATGGCATGTACGTAATATACGAGAACAATCCTTAAAAACTAAATATACCATCCCTTAGATTGTTAAATCACCTTAACAACTTCCCAAAATTGCTTAAGTCATATAATATTCCAAAATTGTTTTTTAAATAATTGGAGAGGACTAAAATGATGCATCATGAAGCACATATCTTATGTGGTCTGGGTGCAGCTCCCCACTATAGGCTATTGTAACGTGGAAGCCCTTCTTTCTCATATCTTACAATCACTGTAACTTCAAATCATGTTTTGTTATTATGTCTTTTGTGGTGCGTGTTGACTCATATAATAATCTGCATCATCACCCTTTTCGATTCCCAACTATTTCTTTTCTTTGTTTCTGTTCCTAGTTCAATTCTTCCAACAGTTTTTACATTCCATTCCAACGGGGAATGAAGAATGAGAGTGTGGTGCACAATGCACATTTGTTAATGATGAAAGGTGAGTGTAAGTTTTATGATGGGGAATAAGACTTGGAAGATTGCCAAGTTCAATATTCCATGAGTGATATTTCCATGCAAACCAGCTAAGGAAACACATCGTAGAACAGCACTCAAATGATTTAAGAGCACTATGCCACATATATATCATCACGCATTGGTTAATGGGAGTGATTAGCTTACCAAAAAACCCTATAAAAATACTACAATTAATAGACAACAAAATTGCCTTTATATATGTTAAAAATCATGACATAAACATGACTCCTTTGTCAACTATACTAATAGTTCTCCCGTCCATATTTTTTAACTTTAATTATATGCAGGCCAACTATACCTATATTGGTGAGCATACATAGGACACACCTAATAGATGATGTTTGTCTCTCATTCTTTTTTTTAAGTGTTGATCAAGTCAATTTTTAAGTTCTTAGATCCAAACAAATTCAATTATGTACGAATTTAAGTAGAACATACTGGGATAAGATTCATAAGAATGAGCACGGGTTCATGGAAGACAAAACTAACGATCCTAAAATTATAAATATGATCATTAAAACAAGAATGACAAGCCTTTTTTTTTAATGTTGAGCAACTACACGAAGATCAACATCATTTTATATAAGAAAATACATGTGAGCGTCCATAACATATAATATGAGAGAGAATAAATTCTCTTAAAAGAAAGTAATACGAAGAAAAATAGTAAGAGCAAAGGATCTAGAATCCAATGCTATATATGTTGACATTCTAGTTGAGAAATATGAGATGAAAAAAAAACAGACATAAGAAAAAAGTTATTTATATTAAGAAATTGTGATTTAATTGAGAGCCGTTGAAATTAATTCATTAACTTATCGAGAATGACGTTAAGTTGTCGGAGATAATTACAAACTTCACTGTTATTGGTACTTTTTTGGTTGAAGCATAATTGACTTGCTGCAAGATTCCTTGGTTCACAAAGTACACAAACTAAATATGTGGCCTCACACTTGCTTCAATTGAAAAAGCATAAATTTATGCTAGATACTACCATGCAAATAAAATGTGAATAAAGCATTGGATGATCTAACACTAAAACGTGAAGAGTTACAATGTGTTTGAATTGATTAATTTAGTCGTAAGGATTAGTTTATAAGTTCGATTTTAGGAGCAATAAAATATACATGTGAAATAACTTTTGACAAAATTTTAAATAGTAATTCACTTTTAGATATATTTTTCTATTCAATCTCAAAAGACGTGTTGAAAGATGTTTACTCGACCCAAAAAATTCAATGTTCTAACATTTTTTAAAGAGAATGTTCTACCATTGTTGGCTGGACGAATTGCAAAAAATATTATTTGTTGTTGTTCTACTAATTTTTTAGGATTTTTTTTTTCTTTTATTTATAGGATTTTTTAATGTTTGATGTACATTAATTGTTATTGTTATTAAAATATTCTAAGATTGTAATATTACTAATTAATTGAGAGAAAAAAGAAAATAAATAAATATATCAATGAAGCACAATTTTGAAAATCATGAACAATAAATAAATATATCATATTTTTTGATTCAGGTGTAATATCTGAAAATGATGTTTATAAAGATAAGTGGGGATGATATCAATTTTGCTCCTTAAAATCCGCCTAGTTAATAGAATTGTGAGACATAAACTATAGTCATTGAATTCAAACACGTGAAATGTGTTCTCTTCCAGCTCGCCATGAAAAAAATACTCCATCAGATTCTATTTATAAGTAATGTTCTAAAACATTATTTGGTCCTTGTTTTATACTTTTAATGAGCAATTTATTTATTTTTCTAATATGACTCTATTAATGTTGTTTAATTAATGTAGTGAGTTATAAAATATATTGAGAATGATTAGAGCGTGATAATGGAATTAATCGGAAAATATACGAATAATTAATGTCTCAAAAAGTAAAAATTGTAAAAATATAAATGTCGTAATTTTGTTTTTAAAATCAAGAAAATATCAAATTTTAATGGATTTTTTTTAGTTGTAATAGCATCACTTATTCTCCTCCTCCTGGCCTATGAGTCAAGATCTAACTTCTTTCGAATGTGTACCTATCTCTACCAACTAATGTCGTTTGTAAAAATAAATTTTCTAATATTTTTATCTACTTGATAAACCTATGAGACTTTACAATACTATATCAAATTCTTATTAATACTTTAACTTGTTATTAAGGATATGTAATAAGAATATTTCTGTGAAATTATTTTTTTCTATATTTAGCCACTCTTTATTTATTACCTGCAAGTCCTTTTTCGTCTTGACAGTTCTCACCATTTCTTTATAACTCTCCTTGCCTTCCTCATGTTCAGCGCAGGTATCAATAATAACATACCAAATTTAGGGTTTCTGGCAGTCGCAGCATCTGCTTTCTGAACTTTAAGTCTAGACTTTGTTTTACCATATCTTTTCTCTTCTACCATCACAATCCTATGATATTTGATTTGTCTATTTTTCTTCATCTTCTTCACTAGCCCTAGCTACCTCAGCTCTCAAAACTTAGGGTTTCCACAGCTTAGTGGTGAGATGTGTGCTAGCTACAAGCAAATTTTTTTCTAGGTGTTGGATTTGTAGTATATCTAAATAAGTTATGTTCGTAATTTTTTATTAAATTATTTTCAGGTGAAAACCAAACTGGTTATATATATATATATTATACCTTTTGAGTAAATTAAATATAAACTTGCATGGCAATTAGGACATAGTATATATCTTCCCTTTCTTGGTAGCTTCTTTAATTTGATATGAATCTGGTTTTGGACGCAGCTTGTTTAATTTCCTTCTCCCCCTTTGCATATCCTCTCTCTTATTTGCTTGTTTGAAGTTTTTACCCTTGTGTGGAAGTTTGGGCCTTGGATGCCCTTTTCAGGTTAATTATTTCTATTTATTTTCATATTAAATATTATAAGTAGCTAATGAGTTGAATTTGCTATAGCATTGGGTTTGTGTTCAGATCAGGATGAGACGATTCTAACTTTTGATTACTCTATTTTCTCATCTGGCTTGCGTTTACTGATTTATTTGACAAAATTATAAAATATGCTTACAAATTCCCTCATTCTTATACTTTGATTTGAAGTCAATTATCGCCCCTTTTGCAAATTCAAAACCCTTAATTAATTTGATGTAGCACTAATTACCCCCACTTCATCATAGTTTTTGTACTAAGTGTTTTCTCTCTTCAAAGATGGATTAATTTGTTGTAGTTATCTTTCTTTTTTCTAATGTTTAATTTGTTCTAGTTATCTCAATAATTTGTTAGGACAATGCAAGAACTTTACTTTTCATTATTACAGGAACTAATTTAGTTAGGACAGACAATATTGCATCATGTAGCCTAGTGAATCGGGCAGTGTTTGCTTTTGAGGATAGAATTAACTATGATAATGTCCCTAATAAACTTTGTTTACCTTGGTTTTTATTAAAATTTCATTACCTTACAAAAATTAGTTAGTCTCAAAATCTTCTTGGTGATATATATATAACACTTTCTCAATTTATTCATCACTGCCTTGTGTAAGGAAGTGGAAATGTATGCATGACATTTTTTATGACAAAAATGTATGTGAGTTGAGTAGTAGAGCTTAGTAGGATTAGGGTAAACGTCATGCTTACAAAGTCGCCTCTCGATTTTCATACCAATAATATCCTCATATCTGATGAGAGACTCAAAGTAACATTCTTATAGAGTAAGTCAAATTCATAACGGTTGGACGACCTATATCGATTACATTACTCCACTATACATGGAGCTAGCTCACATTGAGGGGGGAAAGAGAGTGAAGGAGCTTCCATCAGCCCACTCATGGATATGAGAAAAGAGTAGGGTTACTAAATTAAGTGCTGACTTATTCACACATTAATTAATTGTGTGAATGAAGAGGGAGATGCATTAATTTTGTACCCCTCTTTCTCAGTGCCTTGGACTGAAGGGAGCTCCTTCCTTCTGTTGCCTCCATTTGTAACCATGTTTGAAAACAGCTTTATCCAAGTCAAAGCCTCATTTGTACATGCTTGGCTCAAAAATGTGCAGCCCAGTACACTGATACTGTAGCTGATGTCACACATATTGTAAGTATTAATTCTTTTACCACAATTACCCTAGATACAGCAAACATCTGAAATAGTTACATATTAGAATTTAATAGCTTAGTGACCCACTTGGTACTTTTTTACTTGCCAGAGAAATCATGAGTTCCAAGACATTGATATTATGATATAGATCTTTATATATAATACACACATGCAAGCAGTTCACACATGTATCTGTCTGTAAGACATAGTTATTCTTGATAAAATTTTAAATGATTTATACATCAGATATTTTTCTGAAAGCAGATTAATACTGAGCCTACTTTCCTTTCAGGTTGAATACAGGTTTCTCCTCTCTTTATCCATTTGGCCATACTTTTTCTATACAACACTAACTCACAGGACTAGCTAGTTGCAAATTTCCAATTTGTAATTTTTTATGTTAGCTATTCTTTTCCATGCTAAATGAAGTGCCACTACATTTTTTTAACTAGCTAGTATTTTTTTATAAGACTGTTTATTAACTAACTCTTCAAATCATACTTGCGGGTTGGGAATTTGTAATCAATTATATGCTAAAATATTATCAAGAAGATTACAAGGGGTCTTTTGAAGAAAACTACAAGGGGTACTCCACAAAAAGGTCAGACCCAATCTAATAAATTAAGATTCATACAGTCAAGTGAGCTAATACACTAATGTGAAGAAGAAAAGGAAGAGTGGCTCACCTACTTTGGCAGGAAACCAGGACCTTATTTTGATCCAGTCCATTTTTATGTGTTCACAGAGTCCATTTTTAAACACATAATACTATTTCTGATGATAAAATATATATTATAAAGATAGGGGAATGTTAAAAGATGGAAAATGTTTAAAGAAGAGAAAGTAAAAAAAAGTTATCTTAAAAGTTAATGTTTTAATATATTGAGAAATGTTGAACTTAGTTTTCCAATATTAATATATACTTGTTTAGATCCATAAACATAATATCATTAGGAAGTATGCCATTCAACAGAATGCTATATCAGCTGCAAAGCTTCATTTCATAAGCATCTCATTATTAGTATGTATATCATATGATCCTGTGCTTGCATGTTAATGGAGTGAGGAGATACAGAAGGAGATTACTAGAATCAGTTTAAAAGCAGCGACAGTATATCTTATTTCTATGCACCAACCAAGTACTCCACTTCTTTCAAGTTCCGAGATATATATGTTATTACTAAACCAATGGTGATATCAAGATATATCCATTTGTTTATAAGAAAACTACATATTACTAGCTTTTGTTAAAAGTTCATGATGACTAGCTTCACTATTAACCACTTTCTGGTCTGCTCCTCGATCGAGAAGTTGAACCTGCTGCACATATTTTCATCATTAACGTTGTATTGATATTGGTTGTTAACAGTAATCTGACATTTTGCTTATGTATTTTAACCTAGGAGTGCTATCCACATAAAAGATGAATTTTCGTTCAAAGTGTGGCATGGAAATAAGTGGAGAACAGTTCTGACATGGGGTCCAGAATCCAGATATATATGTTTAAAGCTGGTACATTCTGTACAGTTGTGAGTCCCCCCAATGAAGATGTGTGAACCAATTCTCAACATAAACTTATGTTTTGTATTTAACTTTAAATGTGTTCTAGTACACACTTTGGAATATATTTTTTATAGCATGCATCTAACATATTCCTGTATGACTGTGAAGGACTCATTTCTTTCAAGATTAAGAGCTTACTGAATTAGCATTATAATCTCTCTTAAATTTTAATAACGTCTTTTTTAAACACAATGGAATCATGTTTGGTGTACCCAAAGAAACATCAATTGATGTAAAACAAAAAAAACTACCAAAGTTCAATCTCACTGGTTCATAAAAAAGGTTCGAACTAACTCAACATGTTAATTAAGGAACCTTTTCTACTAATGTTTGTGTTGAGTTTTCAAGAGTTAGTTTGAGAGTTGGATTTTAGAGAGGAATGAAAGAAAATGGAAGGCTTGAGAACCATCTCACAATTGTATATTTCATGGCTCCTAAGTCTTCTCTTTTCCTTCCTTACCCTCCAAAATCTAACTCCCAAACTAACCTTAAATATTTGTATTCATGTGATATCGGCCTCAACTAAAAGTTAAACTAAATAATATAAATACTTTAAATATTTATTTATAAAATAAAATGTATGGGGTATTATCATTTAAAATTGGAATTTTTGAAACTTCTATATATGCTTTAGGAATTATTTTTGCACACTTGTATTTTTATCAGAACTATTTGTATTTTAATTTTTTTGATCGGCAGAAGATAATATTATTAAAATTGAATAAATGACTTTTATATTAAATATATGCAAAAAATAATTTTTAAGACAATCTTTTTTTAAGGGGAGTTGAGAGTGCACTTTAGAATCTAAATATTTGACTGCAAGTGAGCGATGAACTTGTGCCATGGGAACAATGATGGTACTTAGTAGTCCCTTATGTTTTTTTTTATTTATAGATATTTGCTTCTTTTTTTTTGTAAGTTTGCTGGAAAATATGTGGAGAGGATTCTATTTTTGATGTGGGAGATCAACCTTCTTACTCAACACTTGTATTTTTCTGTTGGAAGTTGAAAGGGGCTCAATTATAGAGTATGTTTTGGCTCTCAACCTTAATGACTATTTGGTTAATGAGAAAATGAGATGATATTTGATGAGAAGGAGTATAATCATATACATATCTCATAAATTATTCTAAATTAAATTTAGTTTTGGTCTATCTCTAGTGTGGGATCCAACCCTTTTATTGTTGTAAATTGGTGTATCTATCTTCATCCTGTATTTTAGTTTGTTGTTAAATGTTGTATATTTCATGGTTCTACTAGAAAATTAAGCGAGAAAACAATGGGGGACTAGAATATTTGAGTTATATGTGTTCTATGTTTGATAAAGTTTATGTTTTTAAATAGGATACTATTAGTACATTAATTCAAGTTTTTGCCTGCCAAATAAACAATTTGGTCCTTGGATAAGGAATGCCTAGTTACACCATGACATACAATATGCAACCAAAGTTATTTTGCAATTTGGTGCAGAATATATCATCATTAAGATCATCATATTTGCCCACCCATAGAATATTTTTTGTTAAACCCCTACACTTATCATCATTCAATAATGTGAAAACATCATTTTTCATTTATGCAAATGCTTGTTCAGAAGAGAGGATCAGTTGCTATAACAAGAGTAGGATCTCCTATGCCTGAAGGAACACCAAATCCTGACAAGAAGTCATCACCAAACATGACAGCACCAGCTGCTAATGCTCCAGCACCTGCCCCCATTGCAAAACCTGCCGGAGGAGGTCCCCTCTGCCTCGGAGGGACTGCCCCGGATGATGATGACGATGATGGCATGTTAATGTAACTAGGCGCCATGCCGTAATTACTAGGGAGAAAATTAGTGGGAACATAACCAAAATTTGAGGGTAGTTGTGGTGGAGGAGGAGGAGGTCTAGGTGGTTGGTAATAACTTGGTCCAGCAGATGCAGGGTAATTTGGACCACCCACATATGGGTTAGAATAGTTTGTAGGAAATTGCATAGGATGATGTGAGTTATAGGGGACATTACTATGTTGTTGTTTTTGTGGTCCATGAAGTGAAGATTGAGGTAGTTGGTGCATATTGGCTTGCCCAAATCCACCCTCTGTGTTCAAGTGAATGTTATTGCCACGATCTATGAGCTCTATTCCTCCCCCATCACCTAAAATTAGTAACAGGGAGCATCACATCACTTTAATACATTTCCAAGTTACTATCTACACACCAGATAGCAGAACTAATCCAAAACCTTAAGATATTATGTGTATGGATACTTTTCACTTATATGTGCCCATTTCTATCAAACATTAAACTTCCTTCACATTTTAACATTTCAAATCTAAAGATGTAAGCTTCAACAAGAGCTATGAACTTTTTCTACTCGTATAAAACCCATTTTGAGTAGGATAAACTTTCATCCTCCTAACAAATCTTCACAAAAATCCTCCTAATTACTAAACATATATAATTTTTAGTGTTTTTCTGTATTTCCAAGACAATAAAACATTTGCTTTTACATTGCATACTTGATATAAGTAGTATTAGGAGGATTTTTAAGATCTACTAGGAGGAAGTAACATTTGTTCGACTGAATATATTGAATTCAACAATAATATTAGGAGTAGACTTAATTAACTCAATAAAATTTCTGGATAACTACATCTCTAACACCAAATGAGTAATAATATGAAGTAACATGCTATCAAAATGTGTATGAATAATATTCATAAAGTGAAGAGCTTGCACATAGAAGAAAACCCAAAAACAAACAACTTGGTGTTCTTTTATTGTTTGAAAGTTGTGAAATAACAATGTACCTTGGTGAGAATTTGGCTCTTCCTTATCCTCAGAAACACGAATTGAAACATCAATAAAACCTCTCGGTTTGTTAGACTTCTTCCTTCTTAGTTGGTAGCTCCCTACTTCCTCATCCCTTGCCCTTGAAATCTCAGAGTTCTTGACAAGAAACTCTTTGAGAACAACATTTGCTGAGCCATGAAGTTTCTCTGTGAGGAAAAAAGGGTCTCTACTATATACCTCCAAGTTGAGTGCAAGATCTTGGAAGTTTGGTTCTGAGTCATCAACTTGAATAGCAAACTTGGTTCTCCAAATAGGATTTGCATTTCCAGAAGCATCAACTTTGGTGCAATATTTGTTGTTAGGATCAACCCAACCTACAGCATACCATTGACGCTTCCATAGTGAGAATGAAGCTTGGACCCCACGTGCAGATATCAAGCATACCTCAACCCAGATTTTTCCCATAGAGAAGGGTTGTGTTGTGATGCAGGGAAAAGGAGATAAAGTGAATGCGTTTTGCACTGTTTCAAAGGCTACTTTACTTTGATTGTTTGTGACAAAATTCTTGTAACTATGAGCTTCATTAGACTAGAGTATATCTCTAGGAAAGTAGAAATCATGTATATTTAGTTTAGTTGTCTTGATCCAATTAAAGATTGTCGTATAATTAAAAAAAATAATCATAAAAATATAAAATAATTTTTATATGTTAATTATTGTAATATGATTGATTTGGAATATAGGGATTGACACATAAACTTTTTCTTAAAGAAAATACTTTATATTTTTTCCCTTTTGTGTTAAGTGCATCACAGCCAGGCAGGAATATAATATGTTAACATTTTCTACCACACACTTTGGGTTTGATGAAATATTTTATATAAAAATGGTTGTGAACGAATCATGCTGTAGAACTCATCATCCCCATTGATAAATATTACTGTTTTTTAATTGAATAAAAATAAAATGCATATACATAAATAATGAAGAATAGGTTGATAGGTAAAAGTTTAATTATTGGTACATATCCATTAAATTCCAAGAAACTAAGGATTTCACGAACTAGTGCTCCTAGGAATGAAAATAAAGTAGTTAATATATTAATAAGTATAAAGTAATTGTATTTTAAATATATTTACCCTAAAGGAGACTTTATAATTGTTTAAGTTTTTTCTACACCTTTTTAGTTTATAATAGAACTTTTATTTTTAATGTATTATTACAAATTAATAAAAAAGAGATTATTGGGAGTCTGAAGGCGATGACGAAATGTTTAAAAAATAAAGTGCAGGAGGTTGTATGTTCGAGTTTAGGGTAAATGATTGGAGTGAATAAAGTCAGATTTAAATCTCATTCATAACAAATATTAATATACCAACAATTGCCGATAAAAAAAAATTATTTAAATTTTTTAAATAAGAAGGGTGATGGATGAAATTGAATTTATTTTTTAAGTTTGGCAAATTCAAATGTAGCAAAAGTTATAAAATAAAGTGAGTTTCGATAATAAAAAATTACTTTTCAACCATCTCCTTCATATGCAACTCACCTTATAATTATTCATAATATCCGCAATTCATATATAATTATATATAAGTAAGAAAACATGGTAAACTTCATTTTATTGTTTTTATTCAAGATTTGGAAATGATACATGAAAAGATAGAGCAATTAGTTTAATTAGTCCATGAATCCAAGTTGAAGATTAGATGATTCCAATCTCGACAAATCGGATTCAAAACATAACTTGGAATATGAGCCATCTAATATTTTTATTCAACAAACCAGATTTATAAACTATTGCATCATTTTTAATGCACCAAATTCAAATCCTTTATTCAACACCAGCTTGGATCAAATCTTCTGAATGAGGAGATCGACACCATGTTCTGGCTCTACCAGAATTCTGCATATCGGAGAATGTTTATAACTTGGAGAAAGAGAAACTTGGAACTTGGAGATTATAAGGGCTATGACAATCTTCAATTCCATCATTCCAAGGTTTTTCCCTACACACAAGCGAGCACCCGATCCAAATGGTAAATATGATTGTGGAAACTTGCATGCTTTAGAAACACCCTCCTTAAACCTTTCTGGCTTAAACTCATTCGCATCTTCTCCCCAAATTTCAATATCTCTGTGTAGTGTTGGGATTAGTGTCCATATGTTAACCCCTTTAGGAACTTTGAGATTTCCAATTTGGATATCCTCGTATGCCTCCCTTGCTACAAAAGCTGCTGGTGGGTATAAACGTAGCACTTCTTGAATCACCATAGTCACCTACATTCACAAGTCTATTAGTGCAAAAAAAACTAGGTGATGTTTGCTTAAAATGTATTAAGATACCGGAGAATCTAGTATTGGAGAAAGTCTCACTCGGATAGATATTATACATTCTCAAGCAAAGTAAGGAGCATACTGTTTTCAGAAGGGGGAGAGAATCTGCGTCTGGAATGCCATTGGGGCAATATTGAGCAACCTCAGTCCTAATATGAGATTGCCATTCAGGGTGTAAAGCAAGGAACATCAAACTCCAAGAGGCAGAAATAGCAGTGGTTTCATGGCCAGCCAAGTAAATGTTTTTGCAATTATCAACTATGAATTGCTTACAAAAGTTCTTCCCTTGCCCTTGGTTTTCATCATTTTTGGCTGCTTCAAGCAATGACTGCATTAGATCAATTTCAGATGAACTTGATGCTTTGCGTTCCTCCACCAACTCCCATATCAATGACTCTATCTCTTTCTCCAAATTGCTACTTTCGCTTTGCTTCCATGTGCCACTGCCATTACCAATTAAATCACTTTTATAGAACCATTAGGGTTTGTGTGTTTAGACACTCAAGGGAAAATTTTCTTCATGAATATTTTTGACAAAAAAATAATTTATATAAAATCAAAACTTGTTTTGTGTCCTAATATATGTTTGTAATATTTTACAAAAGAATTTTCATCTTGTACAATAATTTGATTTTACAAACCCATTCAGATTGATAATATATGTAGGAGATAATAATCAACAAAATAATAATAAAAATAAGAAGAAGGAAAGTGATATTTTATTTAAAATAAGCTAAAAATAGAGTAGAAAAGAAATAGTAAGTCAAACTATGGGTGCATATATGGTAATAAATATATAACAACTCTTTCTTGATTGTAATTAGCCAATTTCTTTCCATGATTTTCAAAGACTTCTTCTAGTTTGTAAATGTTATAAAAAGGTCCTATTTGGTATATGTATATTATTTGCAGTCATGAATGATTGTTATGATGATATATGTGGGTAAATGGAAATTACCCTTAAATAAGGATAGTAAATAGTTTAATTCAAATTAATATTCTATACATATATATAGGATTATGAAATATTCATTTAGTAAGAGTGGGACTGGTAAAGAAAATAAGAAAAAACTTTAAATAAGGATATTTTTTGATAAACAGTTTTTAAGCTAATGAGAGCTTAATTATTTTCTTAAACTCTCTGATAATTTCATAAAATGGTAGGCTTTAATTTCTCTTTAAATGCTTGAGTGCATACATTTTATAGGATAAATGAACAAATGTAACCATTGGTTAAAAAGTCAAAATGGAATATGATAAGATACGTGTACATGTGTAATAAGTTATGAGATTATTACAATATTATTTATTGATTTTCGGATCAACAATTATAGTTTGTTGATTAATTTCTCATGAGCTGAATACTTCATTTAATAATATAGATTCTACTTACCGACCAAGCCCGAAAAGATAACCACTATTAGAAATTGCCTCCTTAAGAATTCTAATCTTTGAGAAAATTTCCTTTCCTTTAGAATAAGAATGACCAAAGCAAACCCTTGAAATAACATCAGCTGAAAAGCCCCTCAAATCTGCATCAACTTTAACTTCTACCATTCCATTGCCACCACCATGTGCCTCAATACATTGCTCCCATTTTGTCAGCAATGGCTGTGCTGACTCTATCATTAAGCCAACCATACCCTGCCATTAAATTTTCAGTCTACTATCCCTTCCAAGCTTTCTTTCAAATAATGAAAATATAACATTCACTTACAATATTATTGGATTTATTAATTATTTAGTGAGAAGCACAACATAATTTTCGACTTCAAAGTGAGTTTAATTAATGTCCTCAGGTTTGTTGCTATTTATAAGTGTCTAAACAATATTATTTATGAAAGAAATTTTGCGAACAATTATCATCTCTATTAATGGAGAGACACAAACATGTTAACGTAATTTCTTTGTAATTAAAGCGATATATGTGTCATTAAAAGTTAAGTTCTCATTGTTTTTTAATGCATTTACCTCGGATTCAAACTCAAAATTTGCACTGTCATACTTAATAATTTCAAAATATTATATGTAACATTTTATATGCATTTTTTATTTTTTGTTCTCTAAACAATGTTTTTAGAGAACTTGGTGATATTATCCTATCCTTAAGTAAATATGTGATGATAGACGAATCCTTCGTTCATTTTAATTAAAAACAAAGTATACTTTAGGTCAATTCATTGAAATAGTAATATCACCAATAGTTTAAAAACCCAAATAGTAATAAACCACCCACAGTTTAAATATTAAAAGCAATTATATAGTTAGAGGGAGATATTGATGGCCAATTAATTAGTTGTATGTCAATAAATATTTGTATATATGTGTACATTGTACCTTTACTTTGTCCATGAAAAATTCGGGTGCAATAAGTTTCCTCTGGTGTGCCCAACTAAGTCCATTGGCTCTGACAATGCCATTTCCAAAGAGGGGTCGAAGTTTGTTTGAGTTATGAGAAGGTTTACCAAGATCCAAATTATTACACTGGTTAATTTCTTTCACCAGCTCCGGTTGGTTCACATATAAGTGTTGCTTCATCCCTGTGGAGTAAGTGTATAGTCGACCTGCAAAGTTGTGATTCATACTGATTAATTATTCATTGCTTAATTCATAGAATTATATAGGTTTTACATGATTAAAGAGTAAACTCTAATCATATATTATTTTGGCATATAAATCTTTCCATGATTTATTAATCTTTTTAGTAGTAGTACTGACTGGAGCAAGATTATCTTCAGTTGATAGAGGATGGTTATGGTATATAAAAAATACATTTAATTTTTTAGAATTAGAAGATTCATTCAATCTTTTATTTAGTTAGTATTAGAAAATTTATATAATAAGATAATAGGATAATGACTCCTGAATATAGCTAGCTAGGTTTTAGTTTTCATCCAAAATTCAAAGATGGAATGTGTAAGTTGTTCTGATTAGTTAAAAATGTCATAGCAACATAAATAAACTGGTATGAGTATAATTTTATATACTCATATATGCAACAAATAAAACATTTATTATTAGGATAATATATACACTTTTTTTTCAGGGTATGGATATGGAAGCTATTTTTATTTGGGAAAAGAATGAGAAGGAAAACATACCATATTGTTTTCTCCAGTGTTCAAAATATGGGAAGATGGTGGCAGTGTAATCATCATGATGTTCCAAAAAGTTATAGGAATTGTTGGTGCTAGCTTTCATGGTGGTGCTAATCTGTGCTTGGATTCTCTTCATATCAGGTAGATTCCCACGCAGAAAAGAAGGTGGAGGTCCACTTATACCTTGTTTTATAAGCTTCCTTCTAATCCTTTCAGATTTGTACCACTCATTAATATACGCATAAAATATGAAGCTCAATATACCAACTAGAACAACTGAAGAAGCCATGTTCATTGCAACAAAACACTCCTCCATCTCTTCAGTGCAAAGATTCATTATCACACAAACTATATATATACAAGTTACAGAACAAGACTACCTAGATTCTATTTTTTATTTTTATTTAATTTCAATGTTATAATATACAAAGTAAATTTGCTTTATCAAATCATCATGCATTATTAAAGAATTCATTAATATTATTATACAACTTTTTATACACTTCACTTGTTATTATTAATTATTAGCTACTATTTATTAAATGCAATGAAATAAGAGAAGAGATCCATTTACATATTACTTATATTCAATTTCAGTTATTCATTTTCTTATATCTAACGGACCAAATAGGTGAGTGCAATAAGTGATTAGAGAGAAAATGAGAAATCTTAAATAATTTTTAAGTTTCACACATTTGGTCTGAGATTAAGTATAACTAGTGTAACCTAAAATGTGGTAAAAAATCCTTCTCGTGAAAATAATTTATGTAGAAATATAATATTAATTAGAAAAACTTAGATATCTCATGAAGGATATACTGTAACAATTTTTTATATTATCATTGTCTCATCCATTATTCATTTTTTATTTTTATTGACTTTTTAATAAAAATTAATGCAAATGAATGGTATATGAAATATTAAATGTGTATAATTTTTATTCTGTCAATGTATAGATAATACATTCTACATATATTACAAGTCTTTTTTTTATTTGTAGAGTTTAATATATATGTATTATCAGAGTGTAAAGTTTCTATGTGATCTTTACATCATCCACTATTTATGTATACTAATTCTAAAAAATGATTAACATGTGAATGATATATGATGAATTCATACGGTAGAAATCTTACAGTGTTTGATGCCTTTTCAGTCTTAAGTGCAATGTCGGTTCAAATTAGATTGGTTTAAT
The DNA here is from genome assembly GCF_001865875.1 of Lupinus angustifolius. NCBI lineage: Eukaryota > Viridiplantae > Streptophyta > Magnoliopsida > Fabales > Fabaceae > Lupinus > Lupinus angustifolius. The sequence goes on along the minus strand of NC_032019.1, from coordinate 3,077,420 downwards.
GTTGCCCAATTATTATGATCATTAATGTAATGTGTTATTCCTAAAATTATAACATTGACATAATTTTAGGAAACATTATATTGGAAGCAAATCCAAACTTTGGTGATATTTTTCCTAATTATCATGATTAGATTGTGCATGTTAAAACATGGAAATCACTTGGTATGTTGTTCCATTATTTGTATTAAGCGTTGATTATGAGTAGAAAGAAACAGATTGCAAGCCTACATAAATTGCGGCTTACTTCTAATACACACCTCATGTACCAAATAAAAATACGCACCTCATATCTTACTTTTTATGGATAACCTTAAATATCAATCTTTAAAAAAGGATGGAATATTCATCAAATAAAAGTAATTAATCTCACCACATGTTATTATTATTTTTTGATATTATCAATAATATTCTCTCACCCGATAAATAACATAATAATTCCTATCTACAAATGTTACTCTAACAAATCAAATATTTAACCTTATTAAATTTTTGAAAATCTAACAAATATCACTAGACTATCGTCTTGATAGCTCACCACATGTTATTCAATATTCATATACAATCCATTTTGGTTATAACTGCTATATACTAATGATATGAAATACTCTACATTAATTGTTATTTATAAAATTTTAAGAAGTATTTTCTATTTGCAATTAATCATCATCAAAATATCGTTTAGTGTATTTTTCATTACTGTAATCTCTAAATATTAGTCTATGGTTGTCGGTTGGAAGACGCTATGAGTTTTTAAAAAAAAATCAATTGTATAGTCATTGTTTAGTACAACATCAACAAAAATTATAAATTAAAAACGAGTAAATTATTTAAGATGGTCGTATATAAAAATAATCTACAAGTACAAAAATTAAAATATGAAATGTTAGAAAAAAATGGTTATTTATCATTTGTAGAGAAAGAACTCTATCATTACCTTTAAGTAAATATGTAAAGATTGAAAATATATAAATAAATAAGAGCGAAAGCAATAGATCATAGATAACAATCAAATACTCAACTTTTTATAATGCTTTCATTTCCATTGATAAAGTTTAATTATTCATGAAATACAAATTTCATTGGATGAAAAGAAAGCTACACTTTTGTACCCCAAAAAAAACTACACTTCAGAATCTTTAGCACAACAGCAATTGTAATTTCCAACAGGCAAAGAACTGCTGGGGACGCAAAATCCTATCACATAGCCTCGTTTCTTGCATACACCATTACAATCAGGATATTGTTTGCATGTTCCTATACATGTTTGTACACCCATGCCTGCATTTGTTGCATGGTTATTTCAATTATCAGTAAATTATAATAATCAAAAGCTTAAAAAAAGATTCTAAAAGTAGATTAAATGTCTATTATATTATTTGTTTACATACCATGAGAGAAGAGAAGAACTACAACAATGACTGCAAAGATGAATTTTAGAGGAGCCATGTGAATATGTGATGAGTCCTTTGTTTTGTTTTTGTATAGCTTGAAAGGAATTTTGATTTGTAAGTAACAATTAAGATTGACAAGTTTATATAATACTCATGTCCTTTCTATAAGATTACTCACTCACTATGTTCCATATTTTTTTATATTTTAATTTTTCCATATTATTCTAAATCTTTGGATTTTTAGATAAGACACATTTATAATTTATTACTCATCTTTTCACCCCTTATTTTTAAATATATTTTTAATTTAATTTTAAATGTGTATAAATGATGTTATTTTAATCAAATTGTATGAATTTTTACATTATAGGATTAATATTATTAATTCCTTTAATAACTACATATTTTTTTCGAATTTGATAAGAAATGCATTCATTTTATTTTTCTATTCAATTAATTAATGGATTTTTCTTTTCAAACAATTAATATGAGAGCATTTTGGTGACAAAAACAACTAGTTACATAAAATTTTGAAAATGTAGGAACAAAATTGAAATCTCAAAAGGTTTGATTTGTAGACTGCCATTTAATTATTTTCAAGTAATAGAACTCACATATTACGATCAATTACAAAAAAAAAAGATTGTATAGTGGTATAAGGTTCAATTGGATCCCTAAGATTGAGGGCTCGATTTTTTGGAGCGACAATTATTGAGATGAACAGCAACAAAATCTGAAAGGGTAAGTTCCTTACAAAAAAGGTGAGTGGTACCCAGTGACGTCTCTAAGACCCGGGAGCAGAGTGCGCAATAATGATAAAGAATTTAAAAAATAAATATTATTATATATAAAGATAAAAATATTAATATCAAAATTACAAAATTTAAACATAATTAATCAAATAAATTACACACTGCATATAAATTATAGTTAAAAATCATTTTCTATGATTAATGTGGCAACAACTAAAAACATTGAAAACAAAGTAGAATATAATAAAAACAAAGAAGAATAAAAATAATAAAATTACAAAGATTGAAAGAGGGAATAGAAACAACGAAGCAAATAAAAAATAAAGGGATTGAAACAACTTAGAAGATAATGAATAAAAATGTTAAAATGAATAAAATGTTAAACATATAACAAAAACAACAAAATAGAAGTAATAAAATAAATAAAAAATCAATAGTTTTATTCGAAGGTAATGAATAGAAACAATAAAAAGAAAACAATATTCAGATAATGGAAAAATGAAAAAGATAATAGTAACAATGAAATGGAAAATAGTAAAGTTCTATATAAAAAACCAATTAGTTAATTAGAAGTGAAACAATGTTTGAGAACAATAGAACAACGTTTGAAAGTAAGGATTAATCTTGTATAAAAGTGAAACTCCTACATTTATATGTTATTTAAAGTTTCAACTTCTAATTTGAATATATCTTTCTTTTTCTATATAGTTTTTCCTACATAGGGAATTTGTTTTTAAATTGATATGATTAATAATTTATAAATTATAATATTAAGATTATATATATATATATATATATATAATTTTAAAAAATCAAGCTGTGCATTTGCATATCCTCCCATTAATGTGGCACCATCACTAGCGGTACCCATGGTAGTATCAAAAAATACGATCATTTGGAAGCATGTCTTATGCTACACAATATGTGTCACTTTATATGTCATGAGTTGCATATGATTGGTTGAAGAACACGCATTTAAATTAAAAATATAATAATTAAATATTTTCTAACTAATCATAGCGCATGACACATGGAGTGAACATACTGTGAGGTAAAAGATGTGTTCCGATCATTTACGACCATTCATACATTTTTATTATGGTTATTGTTTTTTATATTTTTTAAAAAGTTAGAAATTTATTTAGAAAGTTTTCATGTGCATTTAATTTATAATTTAATGATTATTATTAAAGAAAACTTTATCATTTCAGATGGCCTTCATTAAAAAAAAATCCTAAAGAAAACTTTGTTATTATGAACACCAAATAACATCTCGCTCAAAAATCTCCTAAATAAATATTAAAAAAATATTTCAAATATCTCTTAAAATAAAAAAAATAAAAATTGAGCACTTTATGGGCTTAATATGATATACACCATTTCAAATATCTCACACCCAAAAAAAAATTTCTACTAAAAAATAAAAACAATTTATTTTTAAGAAGGTTAGTAATTATTTATTAGCCTAATAATGAAAATATTTACATATCAAAGTTTAAAAATGACTGGTTTAAATATACTTTATGATTTTAAAAAGATTATTTTTACTATTCTTAGGTAATGCAATAATTTTAAGATTATTTATACTATTCTTAAGTAATATAATAATTTTTAAGATTTTTTTAGAATCACTAAAATATGTTATGGAACTTTGATATTATTTATTACTCCCTCACTCATGTTCCATATTTTTCATGTTTTAATTTTTCCATATTATTCTAAATCTCTGGATGTTTTAGAAATATAAGACTTTTATAATTTATTCTCTAATTATACATTTATTTACTACTTATCTTTTCACCCATTGTTTCTCAATTTCTTTTAAATTTAATTTTAAATGTGCATAAATGATAGTTATTTGAATCTAATTGTATGAATTTGTACATTATATGATTAATGTTATAAATACCTTTAATAACTAGATTTTTTACAAAAATTTGATCTTCATTACGAAATACATTCATTTTATTTTTGTACTCAATTATTTAATGGATTTTTCTTTTCATACAATTAATATGAGAGCATTTTGGTAGAAAAAACAACTAGTTACATGAAATTTTGAAAATGTAGGAACAAAATTTATATATCAAAAGGGTTGATTTGTTGAGTGCGCTTTAATTATTTTGAAGTAATTGAAGTTACATATCATAATCATTTGTAAGTATATCTTTTCTCTGATAAGTCATAATATTTGTCACTCTATATGTCATGAGTTAAATATGATTGATTAAAGATAATACATTTAAGTTAAAAATATAATTATTAAATATTTTTCTAATCAATCACATATTCCCCGATCATTCATGCATTTTTACTATGGTTATTTATTTTATTTTATTATTTATTAGAAATTTATTAAGAAAGTTTCAATGTGCATTTAATTTTGAATTAAATGATTATTATTATAGAAAAACTTTATTATTTTAGATGGCCTTCTTTGGAAAAAGATTACCTTTTATAATTAAAATGATCATTTTTATTATTTGTTTATTATGAATACCCAATTTTATCTGGACAAAAAATATCCTAAATATATATTAAAAAAAGATTTTAAATATATCTTAAAATAAAAAAATAAAAATTGAGCACTTTATGAGCTCAATAATGGTGAGACACCGTTTCAAAATATCTTACACCCAAATTTTCGTTTTCTACTAAAACTAAAAGTTGATTTTTAAGAAGATTAGTGTTCATTTATTAGCCTAATAATAAAAATATTCTATACAAAAAGACATATCAAATTTTAAAAATAAGATTATGTATTAAATATATTTTGTGATTTTTTATAAGATTTAAAAATATTGTTTCTACGTATCCTTAGGTAGTGTAATAATCTTAAGATTTTTTAGAATTGTTAAAATATTTTATCGAATAATCATACATTTTTTCAGGTCAAATAATTTTTTTTTTAATTATTTATGAATATTATAATAATTTTGAAATTTTAGAAAAACTATTAATAACAAAAAAAAGTACTTGTTTAGTCTCCTGGAATCAAAAAAATACTTATTTTGAATTTTTAAATATATTCATATTCGAATTTTTCTTAATAAATGTGAAAATCTGAAGTTGTCATTTTCATTTTGAAATGTGTGTTGAAATTCATTAAGAGAAATAAAATTTCTACACACTATATTTCCTAAAATAAAAAAGAAAGAAAAAGCTGCATCAAATAACAGAGGATTTTGTACAAAAATAGAGGAGAAATCCTGTCCTTTTTAGATTTTATTCTGGCTGAAAGGAAGGCAAATTTTCGTTTGTCATTGATTGCAAAAGATATGTGTGCATACTGCATAGCAGTATATATAGTATGCAGTGCCGCCTAGTAAAAACTACACTGACTATTACACAAAAAAATATCAATGAAAAGAAGCTCTAGGTATCGTGTGGAAATTTCTTAGATATGGCCATTCAGTGTGAGTTGGTATATAGTAGGGATGACAAAAAATAGCTTATAGGTGAAAACAAGTTTTATAATACTGGTTTTATAAGTAATCGCAAATTTATAGATTTAGCTTTAATTAAATTTATATATATATATATATTATAGTTTTTTATTATTAGTTTAAGATTATATATCATATACTTTATTATTATTTTATAATAAATTGCACATATTTGACTATGATCATAAATTTATCATATTATTCATATAATAATTATTTTTACATATTGATTATTACAAAGTACATAAATATATAATTAAAATTAAAAACTAGTTGGATACTCATAAATATTTAAACAAACTTAGGGTATAAAACAATCTATACAATGAGTGAGGGTATCATCTTAGTATGTATGGACAATGTGATAATACCTTCTCTTGCCTATAACTAACTCCTAAATCCAAATCTTTAACCCAAAAGACCAAAATCGACTCAAAATAGGATTTTCTATATTTTAGCTAAAAAAAACGTTGTGTCAACTTTAAAAATGTTATGTAGTGAAAAATTGGGGCATATCAACTTGCGACTCTAACGAGAATATTTTTTTAAGAGAGTCAAACTCATATTCACTTACTGCAAGAATTTAATACCCCATACCTTGTTTGATATTTTTATTACTTGTCCTTATTTGTTGTATGCTAACACAACACAATGCACTTCCAATTTTTACACATATGTTATATAGCCAAACATTATATTAGAAGGGATATCTGCTTTCCTGGTATGGATTTTGAGTCTGATATATATTAGCATAATGAATTACTCACATTGTCAACAATTATTATAGGTTTTTCAGTGTGTATTATAGGTCTCACTTGTTCTTTCTAGGATATTTGGATTTCTTTTCTTTATGAATGGATGCAATTTGGGCACCTTAGAAATCTAAATCATATAAGTAGCATATCATCTATACCCTAATACTATACTATAGGGCTATGGTCTTTTGAAGATCCCTAAATTCTTGCAAGTGCATCTCATTTAGGACAAAAGAACAATGTTTTCATTACTAACTCTCAACAGTTTTTTTTTCTATTTCTGAACATAAATTAGGACCCACATCCCTTGAACAAAGCTATCCAAGTGTCACCCCAAGCTATATGACATATGTCAACTCATAATGAAACTTCATATGTCGTAGTGATAATTATATCATTTCAATCAGTGATAGATTTTGATCTAAGTTTAGAGGGACAATATTTAATTACAGTTTATAATTAAAATTAATTGTATAACAATAATATATATATATATATATATATTTGTTTCAAAATTTCAAAATAATATATAAATTCTAAATAACGTTAATTAACAACTAAATATATTTTAAAAAAAGTGTACATTCATTTAAAGTGTCGCTTTGTATTCACTTATAATCATCACACATTGAATTAGAGGTAAAACATCATGATATTTTCTTTCCAATATAAATCACTATATTGTCTGCAAGAAATTATCTTTCTTCTCACTCTCACTATGTAATCTTGTTTTGATTGTGTTTATTGCTAAAAATGATTTTTTGTAATAGTTATTGAAATTGGAATAATTAAGGTAAGACAAATAACTCGATTAAACAAGTATTATGAATTTACTTTCCCATTTGTAAAAGTTAAACTTAATTCAGTGATGATTGAGGTGTTATTCAAATTGAATGACCGACAACATCAAAAATAAAATATTGAAGTTAATCTCTCAAATTAATCTTCTCTTATTCATCAAAATTTATAGGATAAAATTGATGTACAAAAAGAAATAAATTATAAATATTAAATGTTTTATAGATATTGTTAGAATTCAAGCTAGTATTGAGAGAGTAAAGTAAATATTTTAATGAAGAGAAAAAATATGCATTAGCAATGTAAGAATTTTATACACTTATTCTATTATTCATCATTTATTTTTAATTATCATTGCATACATTGATGAATGATGTAAAATCTGTATATAAAATTTTTATACTAATAGTATATAAATATTACATTATTTAATAAATTAGTTAAAATAAATATTGTAAAGAAAAATTAAAAAATTCAGGGGTCACCTGCACTTAAGATGTTCCACCCCTGACCCCCAACATATGGTCCATTACCTTAAAGGGAATGTATTTTCCATTATCACACATTAAATCCATACATATATTAACTTAAAAACCAAAAAATTATTTGTGATTAGTAAAATTTAAGACGATAGTGTGTAAAAATAATCTATTATATAAAATTTAAAGCATGAAATGTATAGAAAAAATTGGTGGTTTATCATTTGTCCAGAAAGAACTCTATCATTACTTTTAAGTAAATATGTTGAGTTTGAAAATTAATAAATAATAGCAAAAGCAATAGATGATAGGCAACAATCAAATACTCAACTTCTTATTATGGTTTCATTTAATTTCCATGAATAAAGTTTAATTATTCATGAAATACAATTTTCATTGATGAAAAGAAAGCTACACTTCAGAATTTTTAGCACAACAGCAATTGTAATTTCCAACAGGCAAAGAGGTGTCGGGGACGCAAAATCCGAACAAATAGCCTTTATTCTTGCATACTCCATTACAATTAGGATATTCTTTGCATGTTCCTATACATGCTTGTGAACCCATCCCTGCATTTGTTACGTTGCATGGATACTTAAATTATCAATAATTGATAATAATGAAAAGCATAAAAAAGATTGTAAAAGTATATTAAATGGCTATTATGTTATTTGTATACATACCATGAGAGAAGAGAAGAACTCCAACAATGACGGCAAAGATGAATTTTAGAAGAGCCATTTGAATATGTGATGAGTCCTTTGTTTTGTTTTTGTATAGCTTGAAAGGAATTTTGATTTGTAAGTAACAATTAAGATTGACAAGTTTATATAATACTCATGTCCTTTTTATAAGATTACTCCAACGATCACTCCCTTCCATATATTTTTGGTATTTTATTTTTCTATGTAATTCTAAATCCCTAGATCTTTTACAAACACAACACATATTTCTAATTTATTTTTTAATTATACCTTTATTTATTACTTATCTTTTCAATGTGTGAACATTCATTTATGTCTGACATATATAAAAAGCCAAAACCTTTTTTAACATCAAAATAACTTTTCAAAAAAATATACATATTTATTTTTTAAAATAAAATAAAAAAATAAAGAGGGAGAGGTTCTATAAAGTCACCCATTAGTTCTCTTTAAAATTAAAATAAAATAAAAAATGAGTTTGTAGAAGCTTATTCCTTCTTGTAAATAAATAATAACTAATGGATCACTTTGTTACATAATTCATTTAATAAAAAAATTTATTTTCGGAATTTTAATATAAAATGAATAAATATTGGCCAAAATCTACTTTTATTGATTTTATATGTTAATTACGTTTTTAAAAGAAGAAAAAATCAATGGAATATTCTTAAGATAAATATTTCATATTCATTTTGCTTTTTCAAAAATAAGAATAAAAATAAAATAAAAGGAGAAATCAGAAAAGTTGTTGGAATTATAATCTAAAGTATGCAACAAATATTTTTATGGGTAGAATGAGCTTGCATTTTTTTAGGAGAGGTTTATTTATCTTTTACTATAAAAAAACAGCTAGACTATTAGGTTAAACAACACAAAAAACCGAGGAAAAAATAACTATGGGAAAAAGTTGTGTCACAAGGGAAAAAGTGTGATTGTGTAATTCAATGTGGGTGAGCACAGGATTAAGCTTCGTGCTCCTATTTTCCAGCCAATCATCATTTTCCGACCAGTCCATTTATTCCACGTTTACTTTGTCTGTGATGGAACCAATAAAACGTGGAAACGTAACCCAGACTGGATGCGCCTCACCGTGGCAGATAAATGACTCGCTACTGGCATGAAATCCCCTATGGTCAAGTGCACGGTTAGACACTATGCACCCCTTTATCCAACCAGCCTAGGACTAACATGTGGTCAACAAGAAATAATTACCCCTTTATTTATTTCTCCTTAATTGTAAACTATAATTATTTAATAAACAAATTATAATTTCAACAAGCAAAATTTTCCTTATTAACATTAAACAGAATTTCACCACAAATAGTAATAAATAATTGTGCTAATATTTTAAAGGATAAATCATAACAAAAATAAAAATGTTCTTTTTTTGTAGCAACTAATTACCAAAGTTGTTTCTAGTAAATATAAAAATTGAACAAATTAAAAATAATCAAAATTCTTACTATAATTAAATTAATAAAGTTAGATGTTTTGGCAAATAGTTTCATATCAAATTTTATTATAGTCATTGATTAAATATATAATTTTTTTGGGATTGATCAAAGAGGGAGGAGGGTTGTGGCATCACTTCTCATCCTATTATCATATTCGAATGGTTGTTTTGCGAAGCTTCTATTCTCTTTATTTAAATATAAAACATTATTCTTAATTAAATTAATAATTATCAACAACAATAATAATAAAATTATTTTTCTCTAATAAATAAATATCTTCTAATGAAAAATATAAAAATAACAAATTGCATCATGGACTATCGCTAATGATTATTTATTTGCCTCAAGTCATCCTTTGAACGGTCATGTTATGACACTTCTACTCCTAAATAAAACACTTAAACCAACAAACAATTCTATATAAGAACTATATAGTCTTAATTCTCATTCATGATTGCTTATAGGAATACATAGGAGCAAAAATTTATCTTGTGAGATACAACAAAGTCATAAATAAATTTAGTCACTTTTCAATAATTAATTAAATAAAAAAAACTTTAGAGTTTAAAATAAGGGAATAATGTATATCCTCGTACTAAGATAGATTACTTCTTCAAACTCACTCAATGCCTAACTCTTGTCATATTTCTATTTTTTATTTACTTTAAAAATAACACAAATGTCAATCATTGAGTAAGTTTGAGGAGATAATCTCTCTCCCGGTATTAGGATATACATTATTCCCATAAAATAAGTCATGCAATTTAGTGAGAATACTATTCAGAATGGACAAATAGGATGATAATATTTTCCATTCTCTATAATCGATTCTCGAATTCGGATATCAAAATCCAAATCCCAATATGATTAAGCTAAAAGATTTGTCTATATTTTTACCTTAAAAATGTAGTGATAATTCTAATAAAATTGCGTAGCCAAAAATTGGAGCGACTCTTTGGAGACATTTTTAAGAAATTCATACTCTATCACCAAGTGCATGACTAATTATATATTTTAATTGTTTAATTATTTTATTTCTTAAGAAACAAAAAACAAAACTCAAACCAGTAATTATTATTAATGTAATTAAATAATTGTCTATTTTATTTTTAGTTTTTGGCATTTAAAGTTATGTCTCCCAATAAAGTATGGTGCACTATCATTTTACATACACATGTCATATTCGCAACTATAAATGATATTTATTTGAGATAGCATAGACACTAGTCTTGTCGATCAGGACTTTCATTGTCTCTGACATTGATGATATGAACCACTCATATTATTACCAAATATTGTGAGTTAGGAGTTCGAGCATGACTCTTATTTCTATCCCCATAACAGTTGAGTTTCCTTCTTTGGATGAGTTAGAATTTGGGCACCTTATAGAATGTATAGGACTCATTGAGGAGTCCACTACATCCTAGAACTCTACTTATGGATGTTGTTCCTTAGCATGAACTTTTGACCTAACACAATATTTGAGATATAGTGAACAATATTTGAGATATAGTGAGACTTTACATCACCAAACCTTTGATTTCTTTTAAAAGAATAAACGTCTCTTCATAATAGGAGATAACTCATCTCCTTAAATTCATTCAGTGTTTTGACATGTGTCCTAGTTTTCTTTTATAATATATTTTAAAATGAAAACTTCTCGAATGAAAGGAAATATGACATATGTCAAACATTAACTGGATGTAAGGAGATAACTTATCTTCTAGTATAAATAAATATTTTATTCTCTTATTTTAATCATTTATAATTGGATTTAATCATTTACATATTTACTCTAAGAGAATAAAGTATATACTTACATTAGGAGATAACTTAAGTCCTTAAATCCACTAATTGTTTGACATGTGTATTATTTTTTCTTTTTATAATATATTTTAAATGAAAAATTCTAAGAGAAAAAGAAAGAAGACACATGTCAAACAATTAGTAATTTAAAGAGATAAGTTATCTCATGGCTTTAAAGCATATACTATATTCTCTTACTTTAATTTGTTCTTGCACACATGCCAGTACTGAATGCAGCATGCTCACTTCAGTAATGATACTTGGCTTTGAAGAAATCATGTTATATGAAAAAATTTATAAGGCGCCAGCATGTGTAACTACGAAGAGTGGCTGCATCAAAATCATAGAACCTTTTTTTACTCCAATTTCTTCCCTGTCGAAATAAAATTAGAGTCACCAAAATTGTCAAGAAAAATAGTTACATGATATGAAATATAGGATGGTAACTAGATGTAGCAAAGGCCTTCATATGATTGTCTAGAATTCAAGGAAGACACTATCAATTGTCTTCAGTTTTTCCATCTCCTCCTTACTGGCAATTCCAGGATCAACATAACACAACTGAATTAGAAACAAGATCATCAGGCCTCATTGTTTAATGGTGCAAAGGAATACTAACAAAGCTTAGTGAAAAGAAGTAAAACCTGATATTGTGCCTTCTTCAGTGTGTGTGTTCCTCTTTTTACAAGTTTCTGCCATCCAACTTTCTCCCTTAGTGATTTTTCTAGAGCAGCTGTTCTCTATAATGGCAAGTCATAAATTTAAAAGGATACCCCATCACTACTAAACAACATGTTTGTTCCACAATACTTCTAATAACTACACATAGAATAACAGAGAAAAGTAGGCAGAGAACATATTTAATCCCACCTCAAACTTTTGAGAAACTCGATGCTTATAGAGCTCTTACTCGTCCAAAGAATACAACAACTAGTTTCCAGAATTTTTTACAGGAAAGTAGGGATTATAAATTGCAATTAAAATTGGCTAAGCTTTGTATTTCACCTAGCTTTTGATCATATGATGTGCAATTACTTAACAGTCATCTAAAATTCTCAATAGCAATTAAGAAAATAGATATTAACAGCAAAAGAAGAAGCTGGGCATATAGATAACTTACATGACTGGGATCCAGAATGAGGAGATTATATTGCAGATTTCCAGCCCGTTGATGTTTGACTTGAATTCCGACTATTGTTCTCGAATGTCCATCATGTTGAAAGTATAAGGGCCTACCCAAGAAAGCTTTCAAAACTTAAAACACCACAAGAACAACAATCCTTTGTTTGGTTAGCATATATGTATCTAAAATGCACCCTCACTTACGATTTTTCACTGACAATAACACGCCGGTTGCCAAATTCAGTTGAACTTTTATTAGAGAAGTAATTCCACACGAAGTCCATGAGAACTCGATGACCCTCACTTTTGTTTGTATTACTATTGATCACCCTATCATCACCACTTTCTTTCTTGATGGTGCCATCAAGTTGGGTAAGAGAGGAACATGACTTATCATCCCGGCTACAACTTGCTTGAGAAACCTCATGAGACAGATATCTATCCATTGGTCCATATACTTCAAATGCCTTCCTCTTTCTTCCAGCATCAATTCCCACTAGCTGCTGTCCACCAACAATTGAACCAGGGACAGATAGATAAAACGATCCAGATTCCTTAGGACCAAAATCTACTATTCTAGTGCGAAGACCGAAAGAACGAAAAAGGGCAGCACACTCAGTAGTTCCTATCCATTTTTTCATGCCATAAATAGCATGATTGAATTGATCAGAGCCAGAGGCATCAAAACCCCTTTCCCAAGCAATCTCGAGCCATCTCTGGAGTGATGGAATATCAGGAACAAATCCTGAACCACCAAACAACATATCTCTTGCTTCTGGCCTTTGTGTCAGTAAGTGAGAACTTAGCATTTGAATATTACGCCAACCACAACCCCATCCAACATCCTCAGACTCAATGCTATGGAAATGATCAACATAACCTGACAAAATGGTTCTTGAGTTTTCACCTTCTGACTCCAAACAGCTTCTCAGCAAGGCCATCAAACCTGCTTCAACCTTGTGAAACTCGCTCCTCCTCTGTAAATCAACCAAGCATGATATCTTTTCATCCATTTTCCACTCACCATTATTTCTTCCAGGCCCAACACCACCACACCAAATGTTATAATCTCCACCAGTTTTATCAAAATGCAAGCCACTATCAGCTTGCTCACTCTGCAGGATATGATACAGCACGATATAAGCTACAGATTGATAACAAAGTACCTTATATTTTTCCTTTTTTGACAAGCATAAAAAGTGCCCCATTTTAGACTATAAATGTGATCTAAGGAAGCACAAACACTTCAATATAATCATGATCCTTATATCATAAAGGAGATAACAAATAAGCTTAATTCCATTCCTTTAAATGGTAGTATAAATGCAGCAAAATATTGCTCTACATTGGAAATTTGAGTTGTTATACCAACACCGAGAAAAATAAAACAACAATTAGATTAATCAACCAAAAGATAGTAACCACTGGAGTGTAATTCACGAGTTAGTGTTGCACTCAGCAGAAATTGTTCACAGAATCACGTTGAAACTCATGTCCATAACATTTAAGTGAAACCCCACAAGTTACCAAAAGTAAGAAGAAGAAAAAAATTCAATTTTTTCATTAGGGTTAATCATATAAACTAAAAAAAGAAAAAAGGGAAAAGAAATAATGGTATGGAGAGTGAGAATGAGGACCGCAAAAGAAAGAGCAAGTTGTTGGGCCAATTCAAAATCAGTGGCGAGTTGGTTATTGCGGTGGCGATTGTTGAGGTGGTGGTGGTTATGATGATCGTCGAAGTGAGTATTGGCGTGCCTGCAGTTATAGGAATGCGAGTAAGAGAGATGAATGTATGAAAAGAAAGAGAGAGAAAGAAAGAAAGGAATAAATGGGAAGGGAACCATTGGAGTTGTGAGGATGGAAATGATAAATGACAGAAGGGGCAAGTAGATGAATCCATCTTATGTTATGTTTGTGATATCAGAAACACAAAGATCATGACAATGTCTCAAAATGTTCATTTCAATCTCAATGGCCCTCGGGCGCGAACCTTTGAATTGGGAAACTCAAAAGACTAAACAAAAACAGCTTTGTACTTTGGTCCCTATAATTCACATAAGAGGAGGGTCCCCTTAATTTTTTTTTAAATTTATTTATCATTCTAGTTATCAATTCTATATACATCTAATAATTTTAGATCCACTTATAAATTTAAATAATTAAATTTTTCTAATGACTCTGACTCATCTCTATAACCAAAGAGGACAGTCAGGATTTTTTATCTTTAAGGATAAAAATGTAATAATAATATAAGTTAAAGGGATAAAAGTGTCATTATCTTTTGATTTTTTTATGTATTTTTAACTAGCTGACCTCTCCAGTAATGGAGAAGAGTCTGACTCAAACTTAACTAGTTTTAGATATGTTAAATAATAGTTATATCATTACCATGTGAGAGTCTAAATATAAGAAGAAAGAAAAATTTCTTATTCACATCTATTGAATATTTATTTGTATCATATGTCATAATCTTTGTTCAGTATTGTACTCTATAGTATTCGAGATTAAATCTAACCACCAAGAAAATAGTGTAAAGTAACCGGCAAGAGAACTAGAAAATTGTCTTCTCTTTAAAGATTAAGTTGTTTTGGCAGACATTTTTATTTACATATTAAAACTTTGAAAGAGCTTCATTTCCACCCACAGTTGAGACAAAAACATATTTTTTTCATTGAAAATAGTTCAGTTAAAAAAATGTTGCTGAGCCCCATGTCTCAGAATCTGAAGTCACAACATATAAATAACCTTCCATAGGTTTACACCAAGAACTTGTAATGCAAGAATGTCATGATATAAATCCCACTATATAATCAAATAATCACATTGTCAATCACCAGAAAGATGCCCAATATACATCACAAGGACAGTTTTTCCTGTTTCATGTGTGCATCTATAGTTCTTCACAATGAAATTCACCAAGCTTTCTTCCAAAAACACAAGTTACATTTTCTAGTGTATTTTTGGTCATGATAAATAAACTTTTAGTGTATCTAGCTTCAGTCAGGATATGTACACAAATCTATTGGACCCTTTTCTTAAACCCAAAAGAAGTGATTGCTCTCTCTTAAGTCTTAAGTCAGTAATTACTCCATGAACTATTTTATGAGTTTGATGAAAAAGAAAACCCAATATTTCAGCATGCTTTAGGCTTCATCTTTGTTCAGGATCCGATTCCCACTCTTAGAAAGAAGAAGGTCTCTCATTTCTTTGTAACTCTGGAGCTCTTCAAGTGCATCGGCTGTCTTTCGAGCCATAAAAAATCCAGAAGCAGTAGCAACTCCTCCATCAAACCTGGTCTTCGGGGAATGAGACGAATAACAACTTGAATCTTGTCGCAAAGGAGGTGCTGTTCTAAGCATGTGCACAAGAACACCAACAGCAGCATCTTGTGATTTTCTGCCTATTGGTAGTGATGAAGTGGCCTCTGAAGCACTCTTCCCATCCAGATTATGACTGTTTGTCCATAAACCAACAAAAAGGCAAAAAAATAGCACAATTAGATATTAATGTACAAGTCGTGAAAATTTACAGGAACGCCTATAAAGGCGGATAAAAATCAAAGCACGAAATTACACGACATGGCATGGTAAAACAGCATTTCCATACATCTAAGAAAAGCTTAAGTAGTATTCTCAACCTGCCCATTCTATATAATTCCTTCTTATAAACAAGGAATCTATAAAACAGCCAGAGAACAGCAAAATGTAATTCAAGAAGTTATCACTAGTCCCCAAAAGGATCGGTTAATAGTCCCAGACTTTCAAAGAAAGGAACACTAGGAGCATGTTATTACTGGCAGATAATGATATGAAGTTGCATCTTCCCATAGTAACAACTAACAAGCACTATATAAGCTGCCAAAGTAGAATCCATCATGGTAGATTTCAGGTGCAGCAAATGCCAAGCAGACACATGTAGTTGGCAACTCACTGCCCCCATATCCTAATATATGGAAAAGCTAAGGCAGCGATAGATATGGCTGAGTATTGAGTTATCCTAAGCTAACAAACTATGTTTGTCTAGATTAATTGAAACTTATCTAGTTTTATATAAAATGAAGAAGCATGCCCATTATTATAAGTCACTCAGAAAATAAAATGTCAGGGAGAGAAACAATCCCCACCAAGAACAACAACAAAACCTTTTTCCTACTAGGTGATGTTGGTTACATGGACCAAGGCATCAAACAATGTCATTTGTTCTATTGTAAATCGTATCTTCAGAAAGATTAATTAAATACAGGTCCGTGTTAATGGTTTTACCTTTAGTTTGTTTAGTTCTCCCTCTACTTCTAACCAATGGAATATTCTCAATTTATTGAAGCTTCTAAAATGAGCTTCTGCCATCTTTTTCGTGATAGGAACTACTCTTACCATCCATCTAATGGATTCATTCCTAATATTGTTTTATCATTCATTTTACGCTACATCCTCATCTTTGCAACATTGAGCTTATGCTCTTGTAGGCTTTTTAATGTCTAACACTAGGTATCAAACAACATTGCCAACATATAATTGAGGGGAAAATATTCCTTGAAACTTGATCGACACTTTTTATCACAAATAATAAGGCCAAAATGCATCCATTTCATCCATAAACAACCGCTAGAAAATATATAGTCATAAATACACTTTATTGAAAAAATTTCTGCACTTTTGGTTTCTCATTAGCATACCATAGAATATGAATAACCATATGTTCTTTCTCTTTTGAAGGCATACATATGATTAGAACTTTCTCTTTTGCTTTCTAATTTGGACAAGTTACACATCCAATACGATCTTTAATCATCTAGAAATGGTATTTAAAAAAAATATTGCAGGAGGAATCACTAGAATTATCATCGAGGAAGGAGCTCCGCTAAAAACAAAAAAGGTTCAGATCAAGATAATAACTAATTGACGGCGAGTATAAATGCATATGACTTTAGTTGTGAATGACAAAGTATATAAAGTACCTGGGTTGAGCAACTGGAATATCAACATCATCAACATCAAAGGGACATGTAAAATCACCATCATCCAAGTCATCCTGAAAAGATAATCTGCTTGAGCTTCTAGAAAATCCAATCCGTGGTGAGTCACTTGAAGATAACAATCCTGAGAATCTCCCTGAATCATCCTTGTTATCTCTGGCAATCTATGAAGCATATACAAGTTTCATCAAACAGCAAAAACATATTTGATTTAAACTTCAGGCATATAAATCCAGAGCCAAGGTTACCTTTAGACCAGCATAATTTGTCATCCCATGATGTGCCTCTCCAATCCTTGAAGCTTCTACTTTCCTGAATGACCTGACTCCAGATGAAGACTCATGCGACGAAGAATCAATCCTTCTGGGGGATAAAGGGGGTAGGGGATTTCTACTTGGATCTGAAAAATTGGGAGAGAGGTTTCTAGAACTTTTGCCCATCATTGGAAGAGGTATAGTAACAGGGGCTGATTCAGAACGTATTCGAGTTTGCATTGGAATGCCACTAGATAAGTGTGTAGGCGGTGATGGAGATGGTGAGGATGAGAATGGAGGAGAAAGATGCTCATCATAACCTGTAGAGCGTTGCCGGTAGTTTTGAACTCGGACACCATAATTATCAGTGGGTGGAGATGGGAAACCATATGGCTTGGGAGAACCGCGATATACAGGTGGGGATCCAACATACGGTTGGTTCTGTACAAAAGGTGCCGCCTTATGGAAGCCACTTGTCCAGCTATGAGGGCGTCCAAATGGCGCAGAAGATGGAGGTTCTACCCCTCTCAGTGGAAAGGAAGTGGGGTGAAAACCCTTCTCTGAGTTACGGAAAGACCTCAGAGGGTCAGTATTTGGACTTCCAACATAATCAGTAATTATTTTTGGCCGCAATGCTGGTGAACACTGAAGGTTGTAAGCACATAGTGTGGTGCGATAGGTCACAGATATACAAAGGCGGCCCGGAGGGGCCTCAACAGGAAGGAAAGTGTGTTCTTCGAGTGTTCCCCCCTCTGCCCTTGAGAATGGATCACTAAAGGAAGATACCTTGTAAATAATATCAAAATTACAAGTATGACTTGATGTACCTAGCTGCCTAAATATCCTATAAGCTGGAAGAAGCCTCATTTGAGAATAAAGAGTGCGGAACAGCACTATTGACTTCTTATATGTCTTCTTATAAGAACCAGTAATGTCACCAGTTTGAGGAGCCATTACTCGAGGACACTCATACTGAACAACCCACCTCTCTATAACTGTCTCCACAGAAGACCCAGTCCCTTCATGAACTAGTATAATGTCAATTATCATTGGATCCATCAAATTTTTGTGCCAGAAGTTCAAGTTATCTAAAGCAGAAGGTCTATCACCTAATACTAAATTAAACCATTTATCACTCTTCCTCGCACGAGACCCCGTTGACAATTCACCACTTCTATCATGTGGACGCAACGAAGGAACCCTCGAGTCCAGGATGATGTGTAAGCTCTTCAAAAGAAATTGATAAACAATCTGTTCCAATTTGCTAGATTCAGGCTGCATGTTATTACTATGCAGATCCATCCAGGCCCGGGAAGAACAAAATAATAATTCCTAATTATGCTCCCCCTTCAACATAGAGTATATCTTTACCATAAGAAGATCCTTAACCAGAAAATTCACTCTTTATCAAACTCATACAAGTCTATAAAATAATAGGAAACTCCAAAAACCCATGAGATAAATAAATCACATAGCCTCACAGCATCACCTCAGTGATCATCAATCAATATACGATATCAGCAGCATCAAGAGAAACCAGAATCATGGATCACTCTGATAATACAAAAAACAATAAACAAACATCCATAAGCACATATTTAGAGCAACATGTCAACACCATCAAATTCAACTGCAATGCAGATTTTAAACATGCCCATGAAAATAAAAACCAACTGGGTACACAGATCATGGCAATTATCGAGTAATAAAAAACAAAAGATATTTTTTTTTACATCTTCAAAAAAAGACAAAATCATCGTCATCATGGGTATATCTAAGATTAAAAAACGAATCTTTTATCAAATAGGTAGTGACAGTGAATTTCTAGAGAAAGGTGAAAAAGGGAAAATACTCACATGGTAGAAGAAGGTGATGATGGGTATGGTTATGGTAACATTGAAAGAGAAACGCCATGGCCTAACATAAAGAAAGTTGCGTAGAAACACAGTGCTATAGCGTTATCTCTCTTCAACTCAAATTATTATTAATTATTTATAAAACTCAATTATTATATGATATTACGTTGATAAATGATTAAAGGTTGAGAAATTGAAGGGTAAAGAAGAGAAAAATGAATTCAGGTTGTATCTGCACCAACCCTTCAATTATGTCAGGCATCAAAGCACTCTCTGATTGGTGTTTCTATCTGATTCATTCTAGTTGGCGAATCCTGTGGATTACAACATAAATAATTTTAATTTCAGATCAGTTTTTTTATTTTATTTATTTATTTGTTGTTGATGAAAAGTTTGAAATTGTAAAGTGGCAATCTTTTTGAACCAGTAGGATACACAGTTATCAATTTTAAAGAAAGTTCATTAATGTCATCACTTTAGAAGATAGATTCTATCTACTCGATTAATAGAAATACAAATACTTGATTTTATTTATATTTTCAATAATAAAGATATTATTCTATTATATATAAAAAGATAAAGAGAATCCTTACTCTTACCTAATGGTCTAAACAATTAATATGAAATTTTGATCTTCAATGTTGTCCTTTTAACATAAAATATTGTGATAGGATTTTCATGATCATATAGTTATGCATGAAATCTCATTTTATTTCCTGATTTTTTAATATAAGTTTGCTTTAAAAAAAATATAAAATTTAAATTGATTCTCAAAAAAGTTAAAATAATCTTTTATAGAGACTAAAGTATGTTAAAAATGTCAATTTTCAACTTACATTTAAATTTTCTAGAACAAAGTTGAGATTTTAAACAAATTTAAAAAGTATGTTAAAAATATAAAATTATTATTTTTTTCTTGTTTTAATTATTTAATTTTATTCTATAAAAAGTGTTTTCTCAATAAAAAATAACTTCCTTTTTAGCTTAGAATCTTCAATTTTGTGCAAACGGATTTTCTTCATCTCATTTCTCATTAGTTTCAAATACTACTCTTGCTAATTTCAAAAATTGCTCACCCTAATTTTTTTTCTTTTCAAAAAATGATTATCCTTTGATTATATTTTTTCTTCAAATGTCTTATTTGTCGGAATTCAAAATGTAATTTTAAGAAATTGAAAATGGTTCTTCCTATTTACATCTGTTTTCCTCAAAATGGTCATTTTTCTTTCTATTTTATATTCAGAAGTTACCAATATATTACAAATTATAATGGTTTTGTAAATCTAGTTTTCATTTAAAATTTTCTAGCTATTGGTGTATCTAGCTATAAAACAAAGTAAACGATTAGTGAAAAATCATATAACAATTGTGACTAACCTTTTTCTTATAAATAAAGTGTATTAAAAGGAGATAAGAGGTGCTAACCTCAATACAAAACAGATAAACTATTAAAATATGATTATAGTTTATATTTTATTTTCTTTATTGTAAGGCTAAAATGTTTAATATAATTTTGGACATGTTTTAAATCTATTTTTAAGTAGAAAATCTGACATATATTACTTGAACTGGTCTTTATTTTTACCTAGGCTGCAACATCAACTTGACATCTCCAAAAGCCAACTTATTTCAAGTCCTTACCACATGATACAATTTTTACGCGTGGTTTATGTGCATGTTGAGAATTAATGAAGAAGCTACTTTGTTTTATGATAGTTTAAAATGACTTACATATTATTTTTAGTTTTGTATTCTAAAATCCCTATGAGGCAGACCTCACTATGAGAGAATAATTTGCCTATAAAAAAGTGGGTGATAATAAATTAATAAGTTTTATAGTCCATGGTCATATATAGAGCATTCGGGTATAGTTGAAGATGGATTTTTGGCTATAAGAGTAAGGAGAAGTTGTCACGTAATCATTGTCTTGAATCATTTAATTATATTATCTCTTAATCATAAATTTTCTTTAATGGTACACACAAAATGTTTATATGACTTGAGACTTCAGAATAAATGATGTCATCATTTAAGGATAAATTATTTTATCTTGACATTAAAATCATTATACATGTTTCATTTAATTATTTTCTAAAACTAATCAAAATAGTACACATGTCATATTTTTATTAACTGAAAAAGATAAATTATCTCATAAGATGATATATTTTATTCGGTTTAGACTTACTAACACGATTTTCGTAAATTACTAAAATGCCCATGCTGGAGACTATTATACATATTGACTTTAATACATATATGCAAAAGTCCCCCTACAAGAAATCAATTATACAATTTAATAAGTTGTGTAGATGATTCTCAAAACATAATATAATTTTGTATATACACAAATCACATCCGACTGGGACAAATATGTTAAAATTTAATCTAATATGTTAACAAAAATATGAAAGTAAAAAAGAAAATAAAATAAGTCAACGATATATATGACTTTAGAGTTCATGGGGTTCCAGAAACCGAAAGCATAGCTCACAAAGTGGATCCTTAATTTTGCACGCAATCTTATTGTGTACGCATTCAAATAAGAGTGGCTTGTAGAATTAATGAACACAATCCATATATTTTACACGACAACAAATCTTGCGAACAATCAAACAAATAAATAATAAAGAGTATAGAGACAAGAGAATAACACAAGACATTTGGTAACAGGTTCAGCCAATTGTGTCTACGTTATCAGAAACGTTGAGCGGCTACCACTATATATTATTAGAGAATTAGGATACATAATATAAATATATAACCTCTACCTCAACCCTTTTACATCAGCTCAAGCCCATAACTTATATCATCAATCTCCATCTTTCGCCATTGAGTTGGGGGCGCTTCATAGTCCACCATCAATGAATGTTCAGCAAGCTTGGGCAATGTCTGAACTTGTCCACGATAACCAGTTTGGTTAGTATATCAGCTACGTTTTCTGAAGTATGAACATTTTGTAATAGTATCTGCTCACAAGCTATCAACTCTCTGATATTGTGAAATCTCATATCAATATGTTTGGTCTAGCATGATACACATGGTTCTTTGCCAAAAAGATAGCATTTTGACTGTCACAATGCAGCGAAACTCCATATTGCTCAATGCCTAACTAATTTACCAGATCTCTTGTGTTATTCTCTTGTCTTGAACTCGTGCATGGTTCCTTGCCTTTATTCACCTGAACCATTTCATTGCTCACTATAATCATATTTGATCCCAAAGTCTCTCCATTTGGCATGAGCACCTCTATCAAAATTGACTGTTTCATTATGAAATCCTCATCAAACACTACATCTCTGCTCAACACTACCTTTCAGGAAACTGGATCCCAGAACTTGAACCATTTCACACATTTGGTATATCCAAAGAAGATACACCTCTTTGACTTAGGATTAAGTTTAGATCGTTCATCACTGGGTACATGTACATAAGCAGGACAACCAAATATGTGTAACATATTACAATTGACTGGGTTACCTGTCCATACTTCTTCAGTAACTTTACCATCCAACGAAGCCCATGGTGATCTATAGATGACATAACATGTCATACTAAGTTCCTCTGCCCAAAATCCTTTGGAAAGTCCAACATTCAGTCTCATACATTTGACCCTCTCTATAAGAGTTCTATTCATCCTTTCTGCAACATCATTCTGTTGAGAAGTCTTCTTCAATAAAAAGTGCCTCTGAATGCTATATTCCTCACAAAATTTCTGAAACTGTGAGTTTTTGTACTCCGTACCATTATCAGACCTCATGTATTTGATTTTTCTATCAGTCTGGTTCTCTACCTTTGCCTTTCAAACCTTGAACTTGACAAAGACTTCTGACTTATGTTTCAGAAAATATACCTAGACCTTGCGAGAAAAGTCATCAAATAAGGTAACAAAATACCTAGAACCTCCTAAGGATGGTTCCTGAGTGGGTCCCCATACATAAGTGTGGACATAATCTAGAATGCTCCGAGTCCTGTGTTGGCCAACCTTGAAACTAATTCGTGTTTGTTTCTAGACACACCATACTTGCACAAATCTAGCTTGCATTTGCGGACTCCCCTCAACAGTCCTCTTTTGCATAGTTCTTTCATGTCATGCACACTCATATATCTCAAATGCATGTGCCATAATTTTGTAGCACCATGGTCTGAATCTACTGAGATCTCTTCAACCACTCCAGTAAATCCACCTACAACTATTCTCCCTAACAACTTGTAAGTGTTCCTTGTAGTCATTTTACCCTTCATCACAGTCACATCACCTTTGCATACTCGAAGAATATCATTGTCCCCATGAGCTCTATAGCTAAATCCTTTGGCCTGCAATGTCCCCAAAGAAACCAAATTCTTCTTCAAGTCTGGTATGTGCCTAACCTCACATAATATCTTCATTACACCATCATCTATCACAATTCTGAGTTCTCTCATACTAATAATTTCACATGTTTTACTATTTCTGAGATACACAAAACCAAAATTGTCTGCCTTGTATGTGGTGAATCATTCTCTGTTTGGCGTCATGTGGTGGGAACAACCAGTGTCAAGTATCCACTCATCTGTACTATGATTTGATAATACAGATAGTAAATCAACTTCATTGTTGTAACCAGAGTCATCTTTATGTGCAACATTTGTAGATGTAGATACTCCACCTCTCTCCACTGGCTTGCTATGACTCCATTCATTGGGACAATCATTTTTGTAATGTCCGGTCTGTTTGCACTTATAGCATTCTAGTGATGTTCTGCCCCTGGAATTTGGTTTTTTCCCTTTGGGAGGATCTCCTCTGCCTTGTCTACTCCCACACGCTTGACTCCCTTTCACCTACATTATATCTTCTTTAAGTGTGGAACAGGAGTGCAAATGTGATCTCATCCAATTTGATTGAGTCTTTTTATTTGCACAACAATCTTGTAAATCAAATTTTTGATATATATTTAAAAAAAATATAGTATGGGTTCAATAGTTTCTCTTTATATTTATGTATAGATATACATTGAGCTACCCCTTGATAATCTTGTGCCATGCATGTGGGTGACTTATAAACACTGTTCTAAGATGTTTATTTATGGCTTCCATTGTAATTCGGTTTTCTTATTCTTTTGATACAAAGGTTTGAGGTTTCATAGGGTTCGGGAGCATAATTTCATAATGGAAACAAATTCTTAAGCAATTATGTCTCTTTGATTCGTTTTAGTTTCTATGTTTTCATCATCTCTCGGAGTTTGTGAATGAGATGTGATAGAAGAATTGGAACATATGTTTGAAACATGTTAATCTATAAGCTGTACTAATTAAGGTTATGGGTAATAAGGGTTACTTGAGAAAAATTTCTGATCATGTTCATCTTTTTTTGGTTTACAAGATCTTGTTTGAGAGTAAGATTTTGGAGGGGGAGGAAGGGAAAGGGTGTTGAGAGATCTTCATTCATGAATTACAACATTCTTCCATGGGCTAAGTGAAATAAGCATATAAGTGGATTTGACACTACATCTTGACTCAAAACCTTAATTAACTCATCCATTTTTGCCCAAAATTGGACTTCTTCATTCACACTTGGAATACGCAACATCTCCCCCTCAAGTATGAATTCTCATTCGAGTATTGGACACACTAGAGCTCAGCTCTCTACCCACTTGCACCACTGTTGGGTTATCCTTTCATCAATGGAACACGCCGCCTTAACCTCTCGTCAAGAAGACTTTCGACACAAGGATCACACATGGATCTACCGGCCACTTGTCGGTTCAATACTCCATTGAGCCGTCGAACCATCGGCTCTGATACCACTTGTTGGGAGATCTTCATCCATGAGTTACAACATTCCTCCATGGGCTAAGTGAAAGAAGCATATAAGTGGGTTTGACATTACATCTTGACCCAAAACCTTAAGGCATTAGGTCTATGGGTCCATCCACTTATATGCTCTTTAACTCATCCATTTTTGCCCAATGTGAGACTTCTTCATTCACACTTGAAATACCCAACAAAGAGATGGCTTTGGAAAGTCTTGCCCTTGTTTGGGAGTTGGATCAAGAAGAGAGGAAGTTTTTGGAGGGTTTCTCAAACCCTCCATATGTCTATTTTTAAAGTTTCCCCAATTTGGAAGTTTTTGGAGATAAAATGTCAAAATAACTAAATATGTTTAGTAATAATATATAATTACATATTATTATCCATTTCTTATTGTTAATTACATTTTTAATGGAAAATAAAAAAATATTCTTACATTATCATTAGTTTATCCTCCTTCATCTAAATTTCATACTCCCAAACAAGGGAGATGATTTACTTCATTTTCTCTTCCATTCCTTCCCCTTCCTAACCCTTTGATCTCTCTCCTTTCTTTTTCCTCCTAACTTCCAAACAAAGCCTAAGAAGATTCATGTGAGTAGATCAACAATTTAAGTAGCCACATGGTTATGGGATTAGGTTTTCATAGAAGTTACTGTAGATGAAAATCTATTTCTAAACCTAATAGCAAAAATGCCCAGTTGATTTAATGGGGTAATGTCACATTCCATCTTCAAGTAGATTATAAGGTCAAATATTATATTAAATAAAATATTATGTTCAATTAAAAAATGTTTAAAATTAATTATTTTCCTGTTGAAATATTATTTATTCAAAAATATTATATCCCTATTTTAAATAATTTCCTTACCATGCATACATTATATTTCTTAGGTTAAATGAACTTGGACACACCATATTAAACTATCTTACTAATTATATATTACTATTTGAATAAAATAAAAAAATAAAAAATAATATTTTGATTCATTCGAAATAAAAAATAAAATAAGATTTGTGACAAATGATCTTTGTGCTATATATATAGATGAAGATCATATGTTCTCATTCCTATCATATTTAGTTTTCTCATATAATTAGAAAATCCCATTCATTTAAAAAGAAAAATTATAAAATAATTTATTTTTGTATTATAAAAAATGCATTAACTAGTAACATGGGGTTAAGATTTTATTGGATTCCTATATATACCCATTCTCCAAAAACAAACCTCAAAGAAACCTATACCATTGTTTCTTAAATTTGTTTGTTATTAACTTCGTTTTTCCACAGCGAAGATGATGGCGACGGAGGCTGATGAAACAGCATCATCGGAGTTGAAAAAGAGGAACGAGGAACTGGAAGAGCAGCTACGGCAGAGTCGGGAAAGGGAGGAGCACATGCAACGGCAGTTTCACGCCGCAAGGGAGCAGCTGCGCGTGGCGGAGGAAGCGGAGGAGAGGCTGTGCACTCAGCTGGGTGAGCTAGAAGCAGAGGCGGTTCAGCAGGCGCGTGAATACCACGATCGGATTGTGTTCCTCATGGACCAGCTCTCCCACGCGAACTCTCTCCTCAACAACACCATCAACTAGCCCTTCTTCCATTTCCACTTCTCCATTTTTGTGATATCATCTTTTTCTTCCATTTTTTTTGTTTGGTTGTGTGAGAATCAAGGTTTCAAAAAACTCGATACAGTTTTCGGACTCTTCCTGTATGTAATGATAGCAGATCCAAATTTAAAACCATGGTAATAAACTAATAATATAAAAATTGTGTTTGAGTTTGCATTGTGGTGTGGAGCACAACTCTTATGTACATGTACGTGGATTTGAATATATAAGGTTTGCCTCATAATTTTACTGATAATAAATCCTACACATCTTTCTTGTGTGTTATTAAATTTCATCATCTTTTTTGTTAAGAGTTAAAAAATAAAATAAAATATTACGTCTTACCCAATACCTCTCTAGTATTTTGTGGTTACATGCCAATTGTAAAAGAGCAACATTATATGAACATCAAACTCAAATAATGTCAGATTCATAAGCTTTGCAAGTGAAAGTCCTGGTGGCATATGGTTGGATTGGCAAATTATCCAATGCAGCAGTGCTGATCTGACCCAAATCCCTCATTGACTCTTACATCCAACCACACCAATATCACCTCTATGGGGCAGCCTATAACTATGCATATTTATGAATATAAAAAACCATTGTATAATTAAAACTCCTCCTCTGTTGATATCAGTCACACACAACTTGTGGCAATTACATTACAGGCACTACCACCATATACACCTTGTGGAAGAGCAAGTAGTGGTAGGTTGTAGCCATCTAGCATGTTGATGTCATAATAGTCTTGGTCATTGCCTCATAAAAGAAATCCGATGTCCCAGATTCTGTCTCATATGTAGTCTCGCACAAATGACAATGAAACAAAAACATCAATAATAATAAAAGATTTCAAAGATTTTCATTGACGCGAGACAACATATGAGACAACATATATCTGTTCCATTGCCTCCTCCGAGTGTTATCTCAAATAGAGCCAACAACATTGCCATCACATTCCAGCCCTCCACCACAGTCACCAGTTTGGCATTTACCCAGTCTTGTTGCATCAAACATAACAACCAGTCCTTGCCCATCTATCTGACCACCCTGGAACACTTGTAAGTTTGACACTTTGGCCTGGCTCCAGCCAGAATTCGGTCATTGGAAGTGAAGGTGTGTCTGCACCGGAGTGTGTAAGGGGTGGCCCAGTGCACAGGGCTTTGTGTGCTATGACTTAAGTTATGCATTACAAAACCAGAACTTAAAGTTGCTTTGATGAAATTCACAGCCACAAGACAAGCTTCACGGGTGTAGTAATTTAGAAGCAATTATTTACCTATGTTGTTTCATGGGAAATGGTACAAATAAGGAAATCTATGATTGGGATTCCACCGTGTATGAAATTGCATAGGACCATTCTATTAAGAAGAGTGACATAGGATTCCTCCTACAACATCTACATGGAAGACCATTGACTAGGTAATACATAAGAGGGAAACTTCCGAAGGCATATTGCCTTTAGTACACCTAGCAGGTTAATAGTTAATACAGTACAAACCCTTTGACCTCTGTGCAGTGACTTCAGAACATTGACATGTACCAACTACTAATTACCTTTCATGCCAAGAAAACAACAACTTTTGAACAGTTGTCGACCACGACCTCCTTCAAACATGCTAATCATATTGTTGAGACTTGAGAGACTGAGTGGCTCCATCTTGATGGTATCCACTACTAAAGTCAAATGTGAAAGATTTAAAATTTAAGCATTAACTTTTGGATTTTATTATACAGGAAGAAACTTCATACAATTTTGTTACCTTTTGGGAATTCCATATTTTGATAAAGAAAACAAAATTTTCTCTACAGTAGTACAGATATTGTAAATAGATCTAAAAACGCATGGAAGCATTATCTGTCATCAAGTTTTTTTCCTGTAAAATCATTAAAAATAAGAAAATTTTCAAACCGGTTTTTTCCAGTACTCTTAAATTCGTGAGACTTCAAATATGATTGCCTATGAGAAATGGGCAAAGTAATTGGCATTAAAATAAAACAGTCAATAAAGTTAGGATATACGTGAAAGTAAACAGTTCTGAATTTCATTGATTGGATGCCACAAGTCATAAGAAAAGAGACTAGGATGTCAAAAAGAAAAATACAGATTACAAACACCTCTGGCTTCACAAATGTCACAAAAACTTAAATCTGCTTATGTACTCACAAAAAAATTACATCTGCTTAGAACAATCAGAAGTACAAGATTGAACAGAAACCATAAACAAGGCTATTTGGAGGATTGTTGACTACTTTCAAACAGAAGCTTACTACTTCCAATCTTCCAATACAAAGAGGAACAATAAGCAAGTTTGACAGATAGATGGTGATTATGATGATATACAAAGAGGTCCCACATTATTAGCTCAATGTCACTATCTACTAGAAATAAATCAAGTAATGGAGAGTTAAACAGAGTTTAGAATTTTAAATGCACGTTAAACATTCAGTATGCCTACTTTTTCAGCTTTCCATTCTGTGTCTGTATCGTCTATGGCCATTACCATAACTGCTCTTACCTTGGCATTAAGTACCAAGATTACCCACTTAATCTTGAACTCTTTACAGCTCAATTGCTGTCTCCTCTTCCAACTTCACCAAAGACAGAAAAACTGTTGCAAAAGTGGCAATGCCTGTGCCTACATCAAGAAAATAAGCATTTATCAGCACTTCATGTTATAACAGAGGCTAGAGCACTTCAAAATTGTATGAATTAATTCAGTATTGCAACACAAATGTTTTGAATGCTCATTTGTAGCACATGCTTCAAGACCTGCACAAGTTACATTAACTTCAAAGTTGAAACAACCAGCGGTCAATAAAGTCATGGAAAAAACATAATAGATAACTCTGACAAATGAAAACGCGAACTAGATCATCTCCCTTGAGCCTGTAACAGAAATAGGAAGACTTAGGAAGCACCATCTAACCCAGTTTTGACCAGATAGCATGCCAACAATTTCGTTCAAACGAAGCTGGACAGAGTATGAGATTACAGACCCTGAATAGATTTGACAGCCAAAAATCTGTTCTAAAAAGAATTAAGGATAACAACTTGAAAGAACATAACACAAGAAAGTACTAGTAATGAATACAACACTGCTATAACAGGGCTGCTTTGTTATTACAGATACACTCATAAACATCATTCAGGTCCAAATCAAATTCGACCAAACTACATCCCAATGTCAGCCATAATAGTATGATTCTCACTAAGGTTAGCAAGAAACTACAGTCAATTCGAGTGTCATATAGGTGTGAACAGAGCCAGCTCAAATCCCCACTCAACAGCGCAGCCACTTTAAACATGCTACATTACATGAATACTAACAACACTAATGTTAAGGTGTTCCTACAGCAGATGGGGACACATCATGTCCACCAATAAGTAATCCATAATTGTTCAAAGTTCCATTATTGATACTGATGATAGAAAAAGTAAAAAAAAAACTTCAAAAGACAAAAGAAATGAAAAGGAGTCTTCGCAGAATATAATATATCTAGCTCATATCCATGCCATCTCCAACTTGGCTGCAGATAGGACTGACAGCAGAGAAAGATCTCTCGAAAGGAGAAGGGTGGAATTGTGCATCGCGTCTGCGCTTAAAGCTATAACCATCAGTAGTCGAATTCTCCGCATCAAGCTTTCTACAAACACCTCTCACAGCTTGCTCCTCTGCCTGTGTAAGGGGAAACATTTGACCACTTGCTAGGCAAAGAGAGGTATGGTTATCATACAAAATCCTCTGGTTACAGTTTTTATCGCAGATATGAGTCAGCCTTGTTAGCTTGCAGCGATACATGTTTCCACAAACATGTTCATTTTCACATTTCCAGTTGCATTTGTGTACAGGAACTGGACCATCATGGCCCAAAATACTTGACAGATAAATAACATTTGCAGGGGCTGCAACCAAAGATTTTCCATATACCTCCATTCCTTCAGTTCAAATAGTAGCGACTTCTAAGATTCCAATCTAAAACACTCCAACTTCAATGCCTTGCCTAAATTGTCTGCAGGACCCACCACAACAACACACAATTCAGTCAAACTCAACAGAAACCGACCAACAACAACTGAAACTCTTCTATAATCAGCCAACCTTATTCTATAAACAAATATTGCTTAACCTTGCTTGTAAACAAAATACTAATTTCACAAACTTCCATGATTGTTTCCCTTTCAGGACAAGTTCTAAGACGTGTGTTAAACCGGAAAACTGCTTCTATAAGTTAGATATAATTCCTTGAATATTAGCCTATGAAAATAGGGAACCCAACCACAAAATTAACAAGCCCTGAACCAACCACAGCCAAAAAAATGGAATAGTGATGAGCTAACTCATATGGATTATCATAAAGAGATCAAATTCAGAAAGCGTAAACAGAAATTACAAATATTTAGTTTACTAACTTTCTGTTTCAGGCTAATAAGACAAATAACGTTCGTTCTATGCCTCTACATATATCCACAAGCAGTAGATCTAAACCAAGGCCAATCAAAATTTTCAAAACAACACATGACTTGACAATTAACACAAACATTATTGAAAATTAATAAATTAAACACCTTGAAACCCCTCAGAGTAAAGAACTAAAGATTATGTGATAAATAATCATCCTCACGACATAATCATTCCTTCTAAGCACCGAGACAAAAAAAACTGAATAATTATCTCCAAAAATAATTCATAAAAAAATGAACATTAAGATTATTATATAAATCAAAATTATAATGACAATTGCAGCAACCAAAGAAGAGAAAAAGGAATGAAAACGGAATGAAAAAGAACTTACAAGTCTTCTACAAAGTCAACCTTCCGAGTCTTCCTCCACAGTACCTACAAAATGTGAAACAAAAAACAAAACAAAAAACTCTCTCTCTCTCTCTCTCTCTCTCTCTCTCTCTCTCCGCAGAACCTAAGCTACGCAAAAAGCAATGAAATAAGCAAAGAATGAAGCAGCATGGGTGAGGTATTTATAGAAAACCAACCCTTTTGGGTCACTGAACATGTGGGACAAAACCAATCCAAATTTCGGGTAAATTGCGACCCAAATCTAATTTCACCCACTATCCTTTTCGACTTTGCCTTTGTCACATGCCAATTTCACTTTCATTTTTGATTAACTATCGGATCCTCTTCCAAATCATCACTTTTTCTTTAAAAAAAAAAACAAAATCAATTAAAATTAAATAACTTTTTTTCTGAGTTTAAAAATATAATTAGTTTTGGCTTTTTTTTTTTTTAAGATAATAAAGTACCTACAAGTATAAAGAGAAATTTATTTTTACTAGAATTATGATTTTTTGTCTTATTTAATTATTTTTTATAAAAATATTTTTAAAATAAACAAAACAATATATCATACTTTTATTAGTTGCAAGAGATAAGTTATAGTGTGGATAAGATATTTTTTTTAATGCACGTGCCCTGTGACGGGTCTTGTACGCTTTCAATTTTAATAAACGGAACGGATTAGTTGGAGAATTAAAGAAGGTCCTGCTGCGAAGACTTTACCCTCTTATTGAAACTCGACACGTGTAAGCTTATACAAGTTTACCATTGGGCCCAACCTAGGATTCTGGGCTTAACGGGTAAAAGCCCATGACTCGAGACCGTCTCAAATCTCGTAATCGGAGTAGATATAGGTTGCGGAACACCGCCATTGTATTGTCGTGGCTGTGAAGAAAATCTCCGGTGAATTGGCTTCTATACGAAACCCGAGGTATAATCTGTTTCCTCTATTCTTATTGGTATGAGGTAGAAGGAGTTTTTTATATATTAAATTAATAGTTGAATACCATATATTAAATTATTCAGTTTTTTTTGTCTCGGTGCTTAGAAGGAATGATTATGTCGTGAGGATGATTATTTATCACATAATCTTTAGTTCTTTACTCTGAGGGGTTTCAAGGTGTTTAATTTATTAATTTTCAATAATGTTTGTGTTAATTGTCAAGTCATGTGTTGTTTTGAAAATTTTGATTGGCCTTGGTTTAGATCTACTGCTTGTGGATATATGTAGAGGCATAGAACGAACGTTATTTGTCTTATTAGCCTGAAACAGAAAGTTAGTAAACTAAATATTTGTAATTTCTGTTTACGCTTTCTGAATTTGATCTCTTTATGATAATCCATATGAGTTAGCTCATCACTATTCCATTTTTTTGGCTGTGGTTGGTTCAGGGCTTGTTAATTTTGTGGTTGGGTTCCCTATTTTCATAGGCTAATATTCAAGGAATTATATCTAACTTATTGCATTTGTAGCATGATGTGTGTTAGAGGAGTTAATGGTGTGGTGGATGTGAAGCAAATCAAAGGCATACTTTAAAATTCCTCATTCAATCGCAGCCTAAATGCATTATGTAACGTCGTTACTTACTTACCTTTGAGTGGCTGCTTACATGTGGATATGGATATTATTTGGCAGTTTGATTGTTCGACAAAGCGCAAAGGATCATGGTGGGATTTAAAAATAGATATATGGTGATGGAGGTTTTTATGGATCCAAATAGAGACCAAGTTGGGGTTGATCCTATAATCATTACCCAGTTTAATGTCAGTAAAACAATAAGAGACAGCATCCTGGTGAATTTTGGGGAATGTGGTTTGGGTTCGGCAATAGGACCATTCCTGGGTAAGTAACATGTTGCCTGTAATGTCTTATTTTCCTACTGTTTATTATCTTCTGATTTTCTTTGATAATACTCTGACAATTTTTTTCTTGAGCAGTGAAGTATGTTAATCCAGTCACCAATCTGTGCATCATTAGAATTTCAAGAGAGGACTACCAAAAAGTATGGGCTGCAATTACAATGGTCAGAAGTATTGGAAATTACCCTGTGGTGTTTAACATGCTGGATTTATCTGGTAAGAGAAAACGTTATGCTATTGCAATTTTAGTTATTTTTTTTATAATTTGTTTTGATGGATAATATCTTCAGAGAAAAGATAATGTAGAAACTATGCTAATTTAGCTACTTGCTATCATTTCCCATTGTCTTATTTTGACAAATATTTTTCCTCAGTTGAAATTTCCCTTTGTAATCATCATATCCTAGTGCTGCTATACAGGGCACTACTTTTATCAGAAAAGCTATGCATTTTTCTGTCACTCGGATCATCATTATCATCTTTCATTCTCAATAAAATTACTTCATATTTCATAGCTAGTACATTGCCCCTAAATTGTTGTGCTTTAGCATAATAGAAAGTATGAAATGGTGGTCATCACTCATCACTGCACCAATAGTTGTGCCCCTTCCCCCAAAACACTACCTGTGTTTTGTGCTCCCCACTCGAAACCAGAGCTTCTCTTTCTGACAATCTTTTTCTGGCCAAGCAGGGCCATTTCCCAGCAAACCAGTGACATTCTGGGGGTTACTGCAGATAGCCATCCTTTGTAGGTCTGTGGTGTGTTCTTTGTGGGTGGTTAACTCCTTCCTTGCTGGTCTATGTTGCTTCTCTTTTTGAACCGTTCCCCACTCTGTTTTTTTTTCTTTTCTTTTTTTTCTGTGGTTGTGCTCTGAGTGTGATTTCGAACCATTCCCCCATGTCTTTTTTCGTTGCTGTGTTTTGAGTTCACTTTGAGCTCATTCCTGTCCCAACCTCAAGTGGTGAACTTTCTGTTTGAATTCCTTGGTTGAGTTGGCTGTTGGTTCCCTGTCCCCTCAGCTTACAATGACTCTGATCTAAACGAAGTAGAACGTATTTTGAATCTGGTTGTTTTGTTACTATAAGCTTAAGAGGCTTAACCTCATTTTGGAGTTTGTAATGCAGTCTGTTTTCCTTATGTTACTCGACTATTTTTTGTTATGAACCTGCTAATCCTCAAATTGATGAGGATTGTTTGTCTAGAGCCTCTAGAACTTTGATTAATAATGATGAATATGTCATTAATTTGGTTTTCTTAATAGCATTTATATGTTTGTAGTATAAATTATTTATATGTATCTAGTGTTTTTGGGTGTGGCTGCTCTGCACTAGCACTACTATCTAGGATTGACTACACTGATTGTAAACTAATCTATATATACCACGTCTACCCTAAGACAATTAGCCATGCATCACCTTTTGTACTTACTGATTAGAATTAGGAATTTACTAAATTGTTAATGCATAACACTATCATGCTGTTTGTTGTTTTTGATTTGTCTTTCACAAGTTTTCATGAGTTTTATTTCATCTTGCAATCTGCCATATGCATGACATCCTTATTTGCTTCTACTTAAAGTTTTAATCATTAACGTTAAACCCTGATGTGAAAAAGTTAACTCTCTTGGATCAGGAAGTATAAAGGCTTGTAAAATTGCCGCCTTGAGGTGTGAGGAATCGAAGTTTGAGCAGTTCAAACTTATGGTTGGTGATCGACTCTCACCCACGGATATTAATCGCATGAATAGCAATCTTGAAAAGATCAAATGTTTGGAGCATTAAAAATTTGGCCACCAGTGAGTGCTTCATTAAGCTTCTTTCCAACAGATTGTGTTCAATTGCTAATTTCCAGCAGCTATAATTCTAGGTGAAATTTAATCTCTATCTATTATCTATAATATGGACTCTTGTATTTAGTTTGGGTTCCCCAAATTTTCTGAAGTTTACCATTGGTAGTAGTACCTAGAATATGATATAGAGTTGCCGCTTTCAATCATGAGAGAAAAGGCTTGTCAAAATGTGTAAAAGTTCACCTTTGTTTGGTCTTAAAATTTTACATTTACAAGTTCATTGTAAATTATTAGACTCTTTGTAGTCTACCTGATTCGATAATGAGACTTGTTTTTGTTTCGACTTTTGAGCTTGGACTCAATTCTTCCTATTACTTTTCACTTTAACTCCTTAGATCTATAGTAAAAGATACAAGTTTTTGTCATGACAAATAAAGTCTCATATTGAAGAAAGTAAAGCAAGTTGAACAACATATAACTGAAATGACTCATAAACCTAATGCCTTGAGGTTTTGGGTCAAGATATAGTGTCAAACTCACTTATGATATTCACTTAGCTCACTAATGAAGAAGGCTAAACGACCCCACTCCTAAATTAGGAATAGTTTTTTTTAATCCTACAGTGTCCTTTCTGATTTTTTGGGGTATGGTCATATGCCTAAATAGGGACCCTTGCCCCTTCCAATAGTGTTTTTTCATGCAAAAGAGTTCATGGATCTAACACAAAACCTCATGTTTAAGTTATCTAAGCTCCTTTCACATGGATTAAATGAAAGCTTTGTGAATATATGATATTTTCGTAACAATTTAGCTACAAATTCTTGTCATCACGGAAATGTGGCATGTCAGCTTCGTTTGTATAGAAAAAGACATGTTAGATGCAATTACATAGCCTTAATCCATTCAATTATGCAGGTGGGTTTAACATCGTGGACTATCTTCAATGACTTTTTGTCTTGTCATTTTTTGCCAAGGTTCATTATGTACATGCTCTGTTGTCTGCCATAAACACAAATCGAATGATGCTATGCTTTGGCTCTATTCATTAGTTTATTGCTATAGATTCCAACCAAATTTTGTTTTGCTTTATGTCAAACTCTTCTGAATCACTTTATTTGCTCATCACGAAACAAATCATCTTCAAAATCCTATGAAAGACACTTTGAAACCTTTATTTCAATGGACATGTAATTTTAGTTCACATTCCATTTTACGATAATCATCTAATAAACTATATAACAAAAGGATATAGTTCACATTTTATTTTGAACCCTTACTTTAAATAATGGTAGAAAAACATATTTCTTTTTTATGGAAATTGAAAGAAAATACATAAATAAGAAATAATAGTGTGTATTTTATAATTATTTATCAGTCTATTTCTTATTTATTTATACATTTTTATCAATCATTTGATTTAAAATTAAAAAATCTCCAAACAAAACCCAACTCTAAAAAACCCTCAGAATGTTGTAGGCAAAAGAGATATATATAGTGTAGTTCTTTTTGTAACTTAGATTGACGTAAGACTATCCTTGTGAGGAAAGGCGGCGAAAATAACAGATATTGAGGACAAGTTGAGCTGTTTAATTGAAATGAAGGTATAGCACGTAAATAAAATTTTTTGTTTATACCAAAACTTTTCTCCTTAAACAAACTATTCATTTTGGGTGCATAAGTGTCTCTCTAATCAACATTGTTTCCAAGAATCGAACTCTTGATTTTTAGACATTTTGAAGATTTAGGTTTTTATATTATTAGATCAACATTGTGTTGGTATATGAAATTTTTTAATAATAATATCTAATTAATTAAAAGATGTATGCGCCTATAATGTAACAATTTTTTACGTTGTCATTGTATAATT
Organism: Lupinus angustifolius; assembly: GCF_001865875.1. NCBI lineage: Eukaryota > Viridiplantae > Streptophyta > Magnoliopsida > Fabales > Fabaceae > Lupinus > Lupinus angustifolius. The sequence goes on along the minus strand of NC_032019.1, from coordinate 3,039,915 downwards.
TACAATTTATTTTTAATTATTATTAACTCTTAAATAAAAATGTTATAATAAATGGTGATATGTGTATAAATCTTTATAATGATAGTGTATAGAGATTATACTCTAATTAAAAATAATAGATGTCTATAACGTGAGAAAAAAAGTAAGGAAGAACAACAAAAATATAATGTTTAAATGATAATTTAGTTAAAACACAATAAGATAAGGATTGACAAAAACACATAAGTTTCAAATGAAGGTTGCTTCTGCAGATAACACGCACTAATGTCAATATTATTAGTATGAATATCATAAAGTATTTTGGCGTTTAATGAAGAAAGAAGGTCAAAATCCAAATTACAAAAGCAACATGAAGCTGATGCCATCAGAACCCTATTCATACCTCATCAGTATTCAGCGATTAAAGAATGTATGATCTCTCTGACGAGTTGAGTGGGTTGGTTTTGACACTTTCCATATGCATTGCATTCAATCTTCAAACACACGTCAATCCCATTCATTTCTTTCTTCTCATTAATTAATCACCCTTACCATTTATTTGGAAATAATTTGTGTTCCGCTTGGTTTAGCTTAGTTTCACTCATTAAATATTTACCTTATTGAGATAAGTGATTTACTCGAAAACTATTAGAATAACACCCCTCAAAACACACCAAAAAAAAAACACTTCTACTTATAATACAAAAGTACCAATTTTAATTTCTCATCTTTAATGGCTAAATAAGTTCGTAACAAAATTATTTCTATCTGTGGTGATCAAATTGCAATCGTGGTTGTGAAAAAATTGTAGTAAAATATAGTTGCCAAACCCTAGAAAAATATTGATTTGTTAACTCACCACAATCAAATGCCATGTGTTTTATTATTTGATGTGTGCATATAAACCCCCCACGTTTTGTTCACTAGATATATACCCTCATTTTCTCTCTTTCCATACTCACCCGTGTAGCACTTGTGCTCTCTCCATTCTTTCATCTTTTCTCAAAACCAGAAATAAGGAATATACAAAGCATATCAGATTCATTCTCGTAATCCATTTTCAGCCATATTCTTGTTACCCTTGTCTATATCTTTTCCTTGATCATTTACACACATATCATTGAATGGAAAAAAAGGTTCTTGATTTGATATTAGTCCCAACTGGTCTCCTATTAATGTTTGCATACCATTTCTGGCTCCTCGTTCGAGTCGTGAAGCACCCTACCAAAACTGTCATTGGTGTCAATGCAATCCATCGTCGTAGTTGGGTTGAAGCTATGATGGAGGTACATTTCTGTCTATATGGCTAAACAGTTTAGTTTTTTCACTCTCTTTTGCATTCAAGAACCTTAATTTTGATCCATGGGTCATGAATATATGATAATAAAAACCATGAATACAGCATTGGCGTATAACAAGCATGCACCTCAATCAAAATAGTCATATATCCTTTGATCTGTTATTATTTTTATTTATTATTTGTTATGTAAAAAATGTGATATATATATACGCGTGTGAATGCTCTCTCGATAAAAAATTTGAGGTTTCTAGGGTTACTTCTTGGCTTTGGATCAATGGGAAGAGGGGTAAAGATCATTTCTCTTTTGCGGACTGGATAGCAAACCCTATTCTTTGTCTTATGTTGTAATGACTTTTAGTTTTTTTTTTTCCCACTTCTTTCTCTCCTGTAATTATTTTCTCTCTTAATAAAATCTTTCCTGTTTCCGATAAAAAAAATATATGTGTGAATGAATATGATACATGTATTAGCAATTTTCTTTGAAAATATGTATCAGTATTGATTTAATTCATGTAACGTGAAGGATGTGCCCAAGAATGGGGTTTTAGCAGTGCAATCAATAAGGAACAACATAATGGCATCGACCCTTTTGGCTTCCACAGCCATAATGCTAGGTTCTCTCATAACAGTGTTGATGGGCACTGACAACAAGGAGAAAACCGTTACTTCAGAGTCATTTGGAGACAGGAGCCAAATTGGTTTATCCATAAAGTTCTTCTCCATATTGGTGTGTTTCATGTTTGCATTCTTGTTGAATGTGCAATCCGTTAGGTACTACAGCCATGCCAGCATCCTAATCAACGTGCCCTTCAAGAAACTGTCCCAAAACCTAAGCCACCAAATGCTAACAGTTGAGTATGTTGCAGCTACTATCAATAGAGGGAGCTATTTCTGGTCCCTTGGCTTGCGTGCTTTCTACTTCTCTGTCCCTTTGTTTATGTGGATCTTTGGACCCATTCCTATGCTGTTTTCTTGCTTTACCCTTCTTTTCATGCTATACTTCTTGGATGTCACCTTTGAGTGTGGATGGGTTGGTGCTGATGAAAATGTTGTTAAAGCTGAAGTGGATAAGCATCATATTGATATGGAAATTGGGAAGGCCAATTAGAATATTCAATCCCAGTTTTATATATGAATAAGTTTTAACTTTTTGTTGATTTAGCTTATAGGCATGTCTATCAAGGAAGCGAATGTATTGGATTATCATCATGTAAAAATGGTATCAGGGTCCTCTTTATTATTGGATAATAAAATACACAAAAAAGAAAAACAAATTTTTTATGATTCGATAATTTTAATCTTTAGATATAATATGATAGCATTTTTAACCCTAGATATAAACGTAAAATCTCTATTACCGAAGATGATTAAATGAGGATTGAAGTTAAGTCAAATCAAGTTGAATTGGAATGCATATGTCAATTACATTTGGACCTTCAAGATGGTTAAAACACATAAAATAAGAGCAGTATTTTTTATTTTGGAAAAATTGATATTAACTGCCTATGCTATTATTGTTAGATATTTCCTTATTGTTGAACTATCAACAATTTTAAGATTTTGAATCATGATTCTCATACATAATATAAAATATAGACACAAAGTTATATCTTAATTCGTGTTCTCCTTTTAATATATCTTTTGAGAGAGAGTTTTGGTATGATGACATTTCTCAACGAAATCTTTAATTCATTTTAGACCTTTGTTTTCTCTCTCTGATGTGGAGAGGTGAAAATTATTTGTGATTTGGTGTCTTGGGGACCATAAGTGTTCTTTATGTGTTAATTTATAGGATTCACATTATCCTCTATAGGTCAACTGTTTGAGTATCCATTCATTAAGCTCATATATGTTATCAGTTTCATAAGTCCTATGAGTTATGGCAAATTAGATAACTTCATCTTGTACTCTCAAAATAAATAGTCAATATAATTGTATTAAATATATGATGTCCAATTTATTTGAAAATTATGAATTATTAACCTTATGTTTATCACATAATTGTATAGAAGTATGGAAAATAGGGTTGCTATATATGGCTACTGTTGTAGTTGCAGATACTACTCCAACACATTAATATTATGAGTTAAATTGTGATGGAAAACGCAACTTATCACTATAGCAATATTGCTGAGTTGTTTCTGTTTCAATTTCAATAAGACTATAAATGGCACATGAATTTTAGCTTTCATAATGACAAACACCAATATTGTCAAAACCAGTTGTTGATTAAGAAAGGTAGAGTGAAGGACAAATCAAATGACGCAAAGAATAACAATTCATCTTTGGCACTTACCCTAAGAATTGCACACCTCCACTACTGTCTTTCAAATATATAAAACTTTTTTAAAGTATTAAATTCTTATTTCCACTCACTCCTAATAAAATAGCAATCCTAATTCTACTCAAATTGTATCAATATATTACTTATCAAGTATGGTAAAAATATAGAATCCTACACTTGAAGTTAATATTTTCTGATTAAAGAATGAACTTCAGTATAATTGTTGTGCGTGTAAGCTCAGGTAAAAATTGTTTTTTCCCCTGTATGAATACAAGTTATAGTCTTACATGGTCAATGATCAGATTTTAAAGACGCGTGATGTATATAAATCCTAAAGACTTTTATACAACGTACAAAATAATTCTCCAAAAGAATTTTCTAATAATAAGGTATACTAATTAAAGTACCTACTACTCGAAATAAATGGATAATAATATGTGAAAATGGTATCTGATAACGGTGCAGTGCATTATACGAGTACTCTAAGCTCATGAATTTTAAGGCAACAACATATTTATAATTATTTTATTTCAGTGACCCTTAAGTTTAGGAAGTCAGAGGTTTCCAGTTCATGACAGGAGAGAAAGGAATATTCATATAGGATGATGTTAGTTTTACGTAACATTCTCATATTGCCTTACGTGAAATAAAAGATTCTAAGTGCAACACACATTTATAGTTATATTGTTTTATATCTCAACATTTTTTTATCGTCTATGATTATACTCTAAAATATTGTCACGTCAATATAGATATATGATATGTGAACAAAAATGTGATTAAAAAATCGTACGTCATTCTAACATTAATCACGTACCCCTATATACTCTTAGATGAAATTATGTCATGAAAATTGAATAAAATATCATTTTGTAGCTTTATTCGTTATTTGGTACATCACACCATGAAAAGATAGCTTTAAGCTTTTATTTTTAAAATTGTTAAACAATTTGTTTCGTAATATTAGCATGTTACTAGCTTGGCACATACATGATAATGATTGATTAAAATAAAGCCACTTAACTTTATTTGGAGTAAAATTTGGATGAATACATGTCTAATGAAAATAAATAATATTGGTTATTAAAGTAACTTTTAACCAGGATTTTTTGGGTGGAAGAAGAAAAAGGAGGGTGGAAGAAGAAAAAGGAGGAAGAATGAAACAACAAGGAAGAAGAGAGAAAGAGAAAGAAAAAAAAGAATACAATTTCAAGCAACTTTTTCTTGTTTTTAATGTGAGAGAGGAACATTCTAGCAAAAAAAACTAAAACGTTTATGATAGAAAAACCAAACTGTTTTTTATTATTACCAGCTGCCAAAAATAATGACCTCATAAATTGTATTTTAATTCAATTACTCTTTCTCTAATGTCCTTGCCATTTTCTTTTCCACTACCCATTAGTGCATCAGAATTGATGATTCCACTAGCTAGGTGAGAGTTCTAAATTCAACAAACTTTAGCATTGTCAAAATTTATTTTGATCAGCATCCTTTTACAAAGTCAAATAGGTAATTGTTGTAAATCGATGTGTCCATTTTCTTAACCTTATTTTATCTTTACTTTTTAAACCTCAAATCGAACATAATAGGTAAGGCACTCTGCCATGTCACATGCATAAATCCAAAAGCCATAAACACTGCTTTCTCATAATGTTACTACTAAATAAATCTTGACTAAAGTAGTTAATGGGAGTAACACCACAACTTTGAGTTGACTCACTGCAGAACTGTGTTAAAGAAAGTTGGCAAATTTGATGCATCAACATGGGTTTTTCTATCATAAACGTTTTAAAATAAAGAAAATGCAACATATATTGCACTTTTTCCAATAAAATTGGAATATCATCTTAAATAAAATGGATATGAATGTCAATGTATATTGTTTTTTCTTTACTTTTATATTGCATTTGCCACTGAGGTTAAGTAATAGAGAGACAAGTGCTATGTAAAAGTAAAGAAAATACAACATACATTAACATTCATATCCTTTTTATTTAAGATGATATTACATTTTTACCCTTAAAATACAAAGGAAAAAGTCACTTGCTTCCCCATTACTTGAGAGGAGTCTCACTCCCACATTTGTTGTACCAAAAAATATTTCACTTCATGTACTTGGTTATAAAAAATATAATAATTAATTTAATTTTTTACCAACCATAAGAAGTAACAGATGGAATGGACATTTTATGCCACAGAAAAAGATGTGCTTCAATTGTCATACCTTTCCACACCAAACAACTTTTCACATCATGCCATGCTTACGTTTTATGACATATATTTTTTGGAAGTGTGGAAGCAGCTAGGTTGTGAATCTTAATTGTTGTTGTAGGAATTTGTCAGTGTCTTTCTTAAGGGGGTGTAGAGATATTCCACTTCCAATAATGCTAAAAAATGAGCCTAAAATAGAAAATACAAAAACAAATTAGCGAGTTTATCAAAATTAAAGGCACCATACATACCCTCTAAGGAGGGTGCAGGTCTCACTCAAGTGAAAGGAAAATCCCTTAACCTTTTATTAGTTAACATGTTCTATTATTTTTCTTTCCATAAATGTCTTTAATTGATTTGTCCCCTTTCTTTTGAAGCCCCGATTCACTATGACAGGAAGATAAGACCAATAAAATGAAAATATTTTCCCGATATTATCTTGGAAGACTGTTTAAGTCTTTAAAGTTTTATTTGATTGACAAGAGTAAATAAGAAGAAAAATATGAAAAAGAGAAAGATGAAAAATATATTAGATTTTTTCTCTTTCTTTTTTGTTTGGTTTGATAGAAAATGAGAAAAGAATAATGATGCTATGATTCAAATTACAAAAATATCACTAAAAATAATGTAACAACAATATATTATAAATATATTATTTTTTATTCAATTTTGATTTTAATTTTATTTCCTTATTTTCACCATGGTTAAGAAAATCTTAAATACTAAATAAAAAAAATCAAGTGAAATGAGGTCTTCTTGTATCATCATGTGAAATGAGATATTTAGTGCTAGTACTTTCTTATTTGTCACTCTGTTACCAATTTTTTTGTACTATTAATGATATTCTTTCACTTTTTTAGGTAAGGAATTAATCCATTTTGGATTTTGTGATAACCAGAACTCTGAAATAGATTAATTTCTTACCAAAAAAGGTAAGAGGTAAATGAATATTTTGGCAATAAAAAATATATATTTAGAACTAGCTATTGTGTCTTCTAGAAAATTAAGAAATTGTTCTTTATACGAATTGGTGCTTACATGGTAACTAGAATAGTATTGAGATATTTGTTTATGATTGAGAGCTCTCAAATCTCAATGGCTTTAATGGGCTTTGAAGGATCTTTCTTGTGATGGATGGATCTTGCCATTGGGGCAGCCTCAGATTATTACTATGAATTTCCTTGCAATCTGGTATACACTACTATAAGAATCTGAAAATATTTATTAGGATTAGATTCCAAAATAAAATTTTATTCATGGAATGAATTATGTTTGAGTAATATGCAGGAAAAGCTTTTCTATATTCATCACTTAGTTTGTGTTTTTAAATTTGGTCTCATTTTTTTCTTTCTTCTCGGCTGTTAAGAAATGTTAATAAAGTTTATATGAGTTGCATTACTGACCAAGTCCCTTATGTTGCCATTGAATTTAGACTCAAGTCCCACTGGACAATAACCTAATTTCTTATGAATTCAATTACCATTTGTCAATGGTTACTTTCTATATTGTTGGAGGGAAATATGATTTTTAAAAGACATAATAAATGAAAAATTGATGAAATATATCACGATTTCCTTTAAAAGAGTAAAATAAAAAATACATGTTATTGTTTTGTAAAAAAAAGTGTGAATTTTATATATTATCATTATATTAAAATAATAACTTATGAGTCTTAATAATTAATTTTTTCAAAACAAGTAATAAAAATGAAAGATGGATAACATATATAAAATGTTCGAATTCCTGATAACGAGATTTGTTGCGAGATTTGTGGTGAGAGTAACCTAAAATGTGAAAACCTTTCTTCTATCTAACAAAGTTTGTGGTACTTCACTTGCCACTGGTACTCCTCTTTTGTTCTCCCCTCTCCAAATAAAAAATGTTATCTTTCTCCACCACCATATCCATATCCACTTTCCCAATTACCATTATAAACAACAATCACAGTCTTACCCATCAAACCATGTCAATCTCAATGTCTATGTCACCTTCTCCTTCTTCTATTCACTATGATACCCTCCGAGTCCTTCAATGGGACAAGCTTTCTGACTTGGTTGCTTCCTTTGCCACCACTTCATTGGGTCGTCAAGCTCTTAAGGATCAGTTATGGTCTCTCAATTCAACTTATCAACAAAGTCTCACACTTCTTCAACAAACCAATGCCGCTGTTCAAATGAATAAGCATGGTGGTTGCACAATGAACTTTGCTCATATTGATGCTATGCTGGTTAGTTTATCATATATACACACACACACATATATGTTGGAAATGAATTAACCCTCTTAGCTTCTTATATCTACAAATGTTTCAATATCATGGTTAGTATTTTGAATGTTTCAATATCTATAAATGAAGGTGGACACTTTATTCACTGTTTGTATGGAGGATGACAATTTTTTAGAGATTGGTAAATGGGGCTTAAACATTCTTAACATTGGTTCATACCCTTATACATGTTACATAATGATTTGAGTCCTTTGTAGATGGTGACTACTTATAAATTATACATTGTATGTACTTCACTTATATTATAATTTCATATTTTGTTTTCTTACCTTCATATATTATAGCTACCAAAAACATGGTTTCGGTATGGTACATGATTTGTCACTTGTGATTATTTAGAGGACTGTCTTTATCATGATTCTGGTATATGATTCAGGGGGTTGTTGAGCGAATCGAGTAACTATGCCATATAGTTTCATAATAGTTATTACTTCCGTCCTCTTGACCAATAGACACTTATAAATATGTTACTTTTTCTTCACATTTCTGTTTCCTGTATTACCAACATGTTGATTTAAGATTCTTGTAGGTGAAAACTGCCATTCAACATGCTCGAAGAAGTATACCAGTGAATGGCTATGAGGCAAGGGCCATTGCGGCTCTTCTGCAGTGTGCTGACACCTTACAGGGTGATCTAAAAGCTGCAATTAAGCAAGACAAAGATTGGCATACTCATTTCATGCCTCTTACAGAAGTGGTAAATGGTGAAAGAAGATTTGAATATATATCAGATATTAATATTACTATGTCTCTGAACCTTTTTCACCCCTCTTAAATATGCTTGCAGATAATGGAATTTGTCATAAATCGATCTTTAGTTAAAATGATAGACCAAGTTATCGATGAAGATGGCTCTGTTAAGGATTCTGCGGTTTGTTCCATATCTTGTCAAACTTTCTTTTTCCGAACTGTATATATTTCTCTCTCATAAGCTACTGATTTTATTCGATTTGAAATGGCTTGTATTGCATCTTAAGTTTGCTCTTAACATTCTTCAGTACATAGTGTTCAGTGAAAGGAAATCTTTTTTGCTGCTATATAGCTAACTTCAGTCGCTTCTCTTTTACAAAGAAATTAACTTAAACTTATATCCTTGTTATAGAGTCCAGCCCTTAAACAGTCACGCCAACAAGTGCTAGTGCTTGAGAGAAAGGTAAATCCGCTTTACTTTACCATATTTCATTATGTTTTGGTTCTGGACACATTGACTTCATCCAAATTATATGAATTTTAAAAGAGTTTATAGTTTACTTTACAGCCACCAATCTAGTAAATGTCACTTGAAATTTGACACAGAAATTAAGCAAGCCAGACACATTCTAGACTTCCCCATTAATATTAAATTTTTTCATGAGTATTCTAAAGGGGGTGCATGAAATTAGGATTCAGCCACAAAAGTTGTTGGCACAATATGACAACAAATCCACCTGACAAATTCCTGTTTTCGCTAAAAAAATAAGATTCTAATTTAGTAAACCTTCTTTGCCTTGTTTTTTTGACTTAGTAGACTGGTATCATGGTGATCTTTAATGTGATGGTCAAACATTTTATGCTTTCCATTATTTATGGCAATTTGTTCACTTCGTTCAGATACAGCACTTAATGGAGAGTTTAATCAGGAATGAAAAGGGTGAAACAGCAATTCTCGTAAGAATCACTAGACTGTAGACGGATTTCTTTTCCCCTGCATGTTTCTTTTCCTATTGATCTTGTGATAATTTGAACAGGAAGTGAATAACATTGATGGCAGGTGGTGCATAAGAGTTGATTCTGGACAGAAGACAAGTTTTAAGGGTCTATTGTTGGCCAGGTGCATAAAATTTGTCTGCATAACTTTAATTGTCTGCTCATGAAATAACTTTGTTGACAATGCTAGTTGATGGACATAAAATTCCATTCTTTAAAGAGATAGTATTTGCTGGCAGTGGTTCAGGAGTAGGAAGCACTGTAGAGCCACTTTCTGCTGTTCCCTTAAATGATGAGTTGCAGAGAGCAAGAAATTTGGTGGCAAAGGCCGAGTCAGATGTGCTTTTGGCATTAACCCAAAAGGTTACAAACCTGATCAAATAAAGATTCTTCTGGCTGTGTTCTTTCCTTCTCTTATGTTGTCTTCATTTGTGCGCAGATGCATCTGGATCTTGATGATATTGAAAATATATTGAACAGTATGGTTCAACTGGATGTGGTAAATACCCTCTAATCCATTGAGAGAAGTGGATCAGCATTTTGTTGTTTCCACTCTCTGAATTTCCTCCTCTATACTTGCACTCTTGTTAGATTTTTTTATTGCTGTCTTTCAATGAATTTGCTTGCTGGTTCTCTTTTTAACTAAGGTCATCTCCTCCTTGAGAGTTGAGATTGGTAGTCTTTTGTACAGCATCTGCTGTTAGCTGTACTCTTGTTGTTCTTCGGATAATTTTTAATTTTGTGGATAAAGTATGATTCATGAACAAGTAATTTCTTTTGTCAAAATTTCAGTAAATTTTTTAATAGAGGCTGAACTTTATAGCCAGCTCACATAACTAGCTGTGGCTCTGTAAAGTTGAAATATGTATCATTGATTAAAACATTCTAACTTCATTAATTCATGGCAATATAAGTCATAGGCAACAGTCTCCTACAAGGTCTGGTTTTCCATTTTCTGGTCCCTGGCTACCCTTTTTGCATTAAATACTAAGCATAATTAAATTCAGCTACAGCTAGTATAGTACAGAATCTGGCAGGTATATATATGTATGTATATATATACACACATACTTACAGAACTCGAACCAAATTTATGCATGCACCCCACTTTTTCTTGCTTCTAGCATCAAAAGAGATAAAATGGAGTTGACTATGCACATAACTACCATCACATCTCTCCCTAATACAAAACTTGAACCATAGTGTTGGTGTAAATTGACATTTAGTACCCTGACAGTTACCTGCTAAGTTTCTACAAATAAAAGACTTTCTGCACTTGCTTTTGTAGGTGACTTTAGTTGGCAGTGTATATTTAACAACATGGTAGGTACATGCTTACTGTGCAAAACGTAGTCAGTAATTTGGTTCATATTATGCAGATTAATGCTCGTGCTACTTATGGCCTTTCATTTGGAGGGTCAAGTCCTCACATATTCCTACCAGATAGAGGTAGCTCTTCTACTGCTGAAGCCTCGACTAGGAATGACAACTCCTCTGGACCATTACCTAACAATAGGGACTGGACACTGTATCTTCCAAAAGCATATCACCCTTTATTGCTCCAGAGGCATAAAGAGAATGTGAAGAAACACAAAAAGGATGTCAATCTTGCTACTTCAGTTAAGTCATAGGACACATAGCTACTGTTTTGTTCACTATTAAAAATACTCTCGTTTATTTGGGGATGGAGAGGAGGGTGGTTTCCTCCTGGATTGACCCCTCTTATCTTTATAAAAGGAATGCTGTGTTGATTGTCAGTAATACTATGTCCTTTTCAATTGAGTTGAAAGAAAAAGGTCATCTTGATGTTGCTTATAAGTTATAATTATTAATTACTTTTTTTATTCACCTGGGAAATACCAGGAAAAACCAAAACTGAAATAATATCATTGAGAGAAGAAACATAACAGTGGGGATTATGTAGACGGGTTAGGTTTCTTTTAATGGAACCACTCTATACCGGAAAATACATATTTAGATATTTGATATGTTGCTGGACAGTATCTTTACAGTTGATTTTAAGATTTTTCCTTCCACACCTTATCATGTATGTAAGAATCATTTTAGAGGTTTACTCATGACAATTCACTTTTGATTGTCAGGATACCACACTGGACAATGCCCATCCAGTACCGGTTGATTTTTTTGTATCGAAGAAAACTCGTGTTGTCGTTATAACTGGCCCTAACACTGGAGGTAAAACCATATGTTTGAAGACTGTAGGATTGGCTGCTATGATGGCTAAGTCAGGTAAAACCATATTTTTATTCTCTCTCTCAATGTTTAGCATTATCACATGCACATGAATAGAACCAGTGTTCTAGGAAAAATGTGATATTTTTTCTGTTGAAGAAACGATTGTTTGGGAGAAATTGTGTGTATAGATGCAGTGAAAAGATTAAGTGACAGAACGATGTTATATATATTGCAAACTCATTAGTAGATCTCTTGGTGGTTTCAGTTCATGTATGTAAACATTATATGCGTAACTTTGCTGTTAGATATTTGTTGGAGCTTCAAAAGTGTAAAGATATTATGAGAAGGTTGCTTCACATCAAGCATGACTAATTTCTTATTATGTACTAACTTGTTGATGATAATAGAATCATCATTTCATTCTTAATCTACCACTGTCATTCATGAATAACCTATGTAGGATTGTGTTAGTCACTAACTCTGTTATAAATCTCAAGTGATAGTTATAGAAGAATGGTTAATCATAATTGAAAGGTGTAGCTTATAAATAAAGGATGAACGGTCAGTGGGAAGGGGATTATTCATTCGGAGAGTGTTAGGCAATTGGAGAGATACCAGACTCTCGAAGACTTGGAAATATAGTGTAAACATGATACTGTTTTCTTCAATTCTGATGCAGTTTATCAAATTGACTAGTCAAGTTAGACATTTGCAGCACATAAATTTTCTATTTTCTGTTTTTCAATAGTCATTATAGGATTTTAATGCTTTCAACCTGTCATGCTACAGGTCTCTATGTTCTTGCTTCTGAATCTGTTCAAATTCCTTGGTTTGATTCTGTTTTTGCTGACATTGGTGATGAGCAGTCCTTATCACAGTCTTTATCTACATTCTCCGGCCACTTGAAACAGATAGGTGTAAGGAAAATATGTGGTGATTGTGCAGTACTTAAATACTGAAGCCTCATTCCTTGTTCCTGTTATTCTTTTTATAGCATTTCCAAAACATTTATACCTCAATACATCATAGAGATCCAATGAAGTTGAGTGACTTGTATACATTTCAGTTCAGACTTATCAGCATTTTAAATGTTGATTATTTCTTGGTAATGGTTAAGAATATTAAGGTGGCTTACATACATGTAAGTTCTTTTATTATTGTTAAACTATACCAGAATTCTTATTTTCACTTTTTTTATCTTGCAGAATATTAAGTTAAACTCAACAAGCCAGTCACTGGTGCTACTAGATGAGGCATGTATTGTGTGAGTTTAATTAAAAGTTCAAATATGTATTTCATGTAAGTCTATATTGATGGTACTACGTGTTCGCAATTGTCAGGTTGGTGCAGGTACAAACCCGCTTGAAGGAGCAGCACTAGGCATGTCGTTATTGGAATCTTTTGCTCAAGATGGTTGTTTGCTGACCATAGCAACAACCCATCATGGGGAACTAAAAACCCTGAAATACAGGTATTTGTACAAATGATGTCGACAAAATATAAAAAAAACTGTTAATTGACATGTTTTGCCTGTCATGATCTCTTCCTAATGAAAAGAAAAGCGGATAAACAAAAGAAGGAAACTGACAGAGAAATATCCAAAGAAAATCTTCTGTAGTCAAATTTGTATAATAGAGAATATTGGGTTGGGGTATCACACTGGTACCCATATATTTTTAAGGGCAGTGGTACACAAGGTGAGTAGTCAAATATTTATTGGGTGTTGGTTATAGTTAATAGAATTTAAATATTTGTTGTAAAACTAACTGCTAATAGATGTTTGACAACTCATGCTAAGTATGGTACCCTTATCTCCTAATATTGACTATTGAGTTATAATTCTATAATAATATTTGAGGATTACTCAAAAAATGTGGCCCATTATTGTTTTGTAGTTTAAATTTGATCTCATGTCAAGTTTCTTACTGATAATATCAAATTTTAATTGTTTCTAAACAGGTGGCACCATATGGTTCACTTATAATTTGATACTTTTTACACTATCAATGAATCAAAACCATTGTTCTGATGTACACTTTCTGTGTATCTTTTTTCTCCATTTTTTAAAAGCATTCAGAGGATATATTATTTTTTCTTGTATTTATCGTCCCTTTTCTCTTATTAAAATTATCTTGTCAAAAGTACAAAACTATTGCCTTAAGTTTTGCTTTCACGTGTGAGTTTTGTTTCATGAGCAGTAATGATGCTTTTGAAAATGCATGCATGGAGTTTGATGATGTGAATTTGAAGCCAACTTACAAGATTCTCTGGGGTGTACCAGGTAAGCACTCTCTGAGTTGTTATCAATTTGTTTTCTTTAACTCGATCTATTTTGAATCTGCAGCGATAAGTATTGTATGGTTGTGTTACTATTAAAAGTTGGGAAATGAATGAGGGGAGGGATTCTAGTTTGTGGTCTCAAGTGTATGAATATTATGCGTGAAGAAATTGATTACAATTTGTGGCTCAAGCCTTAACAAGAAAATAGATGTTTCATGGCTTATTTTAAATGATCATCTGATGTGATACATATACTACATGGCATAGTGCATATAACTGAAAAAGGATTTCCATTGCAGGACGCTCAAATGCAATCAATATAGCCGAGAGGTTGGGACTAACATCGGTTGTTGTTGATGGTGCTCGTAAGTTATATGGTTCTGCTAGTGCAGAGATAGATGAGGTATTTGCCATATATCATAATTGAATGTATTATTTATTACTGGTGTTGTATGTTGTCCTCTTAAAGATGGAAAGAGTAAAGTTTTCCAAAGATTTAATTGATTTTGTTATTCAATTTCTAACGTGAAATCTAATCATGCTAATTTGTTTTAGTGATAATAGTAGAAATTTTGAACAATATGTCGATAAGTAACAAGTGATTGTGAAGGCCTTTTTTAAGGAACATCATATAAAGTTGGAGCAATCCAGGGCTCTGGCCGTCCATTCGTCACCAAATAACTGATTCAATTTTTTTCAATCTGTTACAAAAGTTTCAGTAGCCTTTCAACGTGCATTTTTTTATGTAGGTAATAACTGATATGGAAAAGTTAAAACAAGATTACCAAGAGCTATTGGATGAAGGGCATCATCATCTGATGTGAGACTTTAAGCTTTTAGAAAACTTAACTCATCATGTGGCTTATCACTCTCATATTTGCATTTAGTATACAATTTAAGGAGGGTTCATTTCTTGATCATAAGATAAGCACTCGTTTAACATCTAACGGATGGTAGACTAAGCTCATTCAATTGCTATAGCATTCAAGGATATTGAATCATGCAATCATATTTGCAAAAATTTTTATTCTTTGTATTGTTTTCTTTGAATACTATCAGAATACCTGAAACATGCAACAACACTGCAATCCTTGTTTTAATAATTGGAAGCGTATTTCATGTTATATGACCACCTTGTTAAATGTTGTATAGTCCTGTTTTGTCATTCTTTATAGCCACAGGGTACCACGACACTCCTTCTTCGGGCAATGATTAATGCTTGCAGATAATTATTAACAAATTCTGCCCTACCTTTGGAGCATCTGTAACTTTTTAATTGGGAGAATCTTTGTGATTGTAGGCTTTCCAGAGAACTCTACAACAGTCTATTGAGCACCAGAAGGAAGATCATGAAACATAGTTCAAATTTAAGATATAAAAAAATGAGAGATGTATCTGAGGCTGCAGCAATGGCAAGATCCATCCTTCACAAGAAAGTTAGGCAGTTGGATGCATCCCCCAAGAAACCATCACAGCCGAATAAAACCATTAAGAGCTCTCAATCATCAGCAACCAACAACCGCCACACTGCAGCCGATAGCAAAGAACCTACTACTATTGCAGATGGAAGTGCATCTGCTGTAAAAAAAGTCAACCAATTATCACCAGGTATGTGCAAAGATAATGAAACATGAGATAAACAATATGAAATTAAATTTTGATCAGATGTTAATGTCCACGCCGAATTTCTTGCATCAGAAACAAGTGTCCGCCCTACTTTATTTTCTCTCGGCGATGATAGCACATGCTAGTTAGCCCCATTTTATTTTCACTTGATGGTGACAGAACATGCTAGAATTGCACTATCTAGTTTTATAGTGAGGAGTAATGTCATTTGATTATTTACGCAGTTGCCATTTACCTGTTAATGTTGCAGATAGGTCTAAGCTTCCCAAGGTTGGTGATATGGTAAATGTCACTTCCCTTGGGCGAAAAGCGGCCGTTTTAAAAGTTGATTCCTCCAAAGGAGAAATCGTAGTTCAAGCTGGAAGCATGAAGTTGAAGCTAAAAGTAACTGATATTCAGATATCCTAGAATTTAGGCCAAGTATGGCCATGATCATAATTCATAAATGAGTAAGTATTTTATTTCTGCACAAGATAACATGTTCTGCATTGTTTGTGTCTAACTGCAGAATGAAGCAACAACACTGCACTGTGGGAGCTTAATTTGACCTCATTATTACCTGGAATTCACTATTTCTTTAGAAAGTTTGAAGGGCGAAGAATTAAAAATCAGTTTTTTTCAGGGGGAAAATGACACCCAAATCAATGCATTGTACTTTGCCTCTAATTATAAATGGTCATTATAGATCTTTATAATTTATATTTATGTCCTGGAAAAGAGAAAAGTGTGTATGAAACTGCATCATATTCTTTGCTGTGAGATACAAACAAAGAATATGATGTGCATTAGTCAATAAGGAAACATATGAAATCTAGGTTAATTTAATCTTTCTTGAACTAAGTGATGTGCGTTAGTAAAATCCAATCATTCATACAAGTACATAAGGAAACATATGAGATGATCAACACTTCAAATTAAGGGTGAGAATAACCCAAGTTAATTTATTTCATTATTTGAAAGCTTTAGACCAAGCTTTTCATAAAATTCTATTTTCTAGTAACGTAACACCAATCTTTAATATATTTTGTTGTCGGAAATATCCTTGATTCCATTGGTAATAAGTGAGGCCAAACAATTTAGTAGAGTGGGTAGGATGAAGAGTTTAAAAAATAAAATGATAAAAAGATTAAGCTTAAATCTTAGTTACTAAAAAATATTAATATATTAATATTTGTCTATTAAAAAATAAAAATAAATAATTTACTTGATGTAGTAGCTAAATCATTCCACATAATTCCGACAACAATAAAAGATACAAAAAATGCACTCTAGACAGTTTGTTTTAAAATTTAATTTAATGTGAAAGATGAATTTATCCATTTTAACTCATCTCATGCCACTCATATTTTAAATTGCTCATAAAGTCCCTACTAATCAATTGTTTTTTACATTTTCTATTTTAAAGAATGATATTTTAATTAAATTTGCTATCTTTGTATAAGATGATAATATATTATTTGTTTAAAAATATATACAAAATATGTCCTAACTCAATTCCTTCATCTTGAAATTTTTAAACTTCAATTCTCAGAGAGTCATAATAAATAAATTTACATTTATATATAATAACTTTAAATTAAATGACTAAGGAGATCTCAAAGACAATAATAGGCATTAAGTATTTATTTATATTTCCAACTCGATATTTTAAATATAGAAATAAATCAAAGACGTTATATTTAAAAATAAATATTTTATTCGTTTCATGTGGAAAAGATTTTCGGGAGACCGAAGAAGCGTTGTTAACAAATCCTTGGTCGCTAAGAGAATAGTGAACAAGACCCTTTCTTTCCCTTAACTCTCGTTCTCTGTTTCAAATCTCCCAAATTCGTTAATTAGGGTTCAATCCAATTCCATTTCGTTCACCAATTCTCCCATTCTCTCTACAATTTCCTAACCCTGTTCTCCAATTCGGCTGGGCGAGCCTTCGTAGTTCGCCTTTCCGATCAATCCACCATGACCAAATTCTCCGTCCCTCGCTTCCTTTTCGCGATCTTCGCTCTATCCACAATCCTCCTCGCCGTAATGGCCGAACACGACAACCCTTCCTCATCCTCCGTCCTTCGTCTTCCGTCACAAACCGCTGCCTCCGTTGCCGGCGAAGGCCCTTACCGCTTGTGCGCCGGAACGAAAACATCTTCGTGCCCAGCCAAGTGCTTCCGTACGGATCCGGTGTGCGGCGTCAACGGCGTAACGTATTGGTGCGGATGCGCGGAGGCGGCGTGCGACGGCGTAGAAGTTGCTAAATTGAGTTTCTGTGAAGTAGGGAATGGTGGATCGGCATCACTACCTGGACAGGCATTGCTTTTGGTGCATATTGTGTGGCTTATCGTGTTAGGGTTCTCAGTTTTGTTTGGTCTTTTCTAATCGGATTTGGAAGGTGATTTGTTTTGTTTACAATCCCTTTTGTTGATATGTTCATATTCTTACAGAGATATTGAGTATTCTTTTGTGGATTGATAACACAACCATGACCATTCTTATATTTCCTTGTGTGTATAATGAATACTTTCTTTATGATCATTGTGGTTTTAAACATGTATTCTTATACTTACAATTCTTATGTTTTGTGTACTCCCATAGTATTAAGGTTGTGACTGAGGTAGGTTACTCTAATAAATGTTCAAGAAACCATTGATTAATAAAGGTAACAGTCTACAAGATCCGGCAATGAAAATCATGTCTGGAATAATGTGCTTTGAAATGCAAGTTTCAAAGTTTCACATACACCCCATATAGCTGAATGCTATCTTATAGATCTAAGCACAAGACACTGCATTCTAAATATTTTTGTAGACTACACATTCTACACTAATGAAAGCTAGAAACCAGTAAAATATTGTGCACGAATGATGTTAACAAACAAGCATGACTTGAACACGTTAAATTACCATTTAATTCTTGCACATCACAATATAAAAAAATCTGAAGAACCTCACCTCTGGTCCTCCAGTTTCTTTTTAAGGTCTTTGACACATGGGCAAGTCCTTCAGTTGTTGCTCTTTTGCTCTTGCAAGGATGGCTTCAGCCTCACCTGAAAAAAAATGTTATTTATAAGGGTTTAGACTTTGTATATTACAGTAATGGAACATCCAAGCTGTTGTCTTTCAAGATCAATTGATAGATGGAGGAAATAGATGAGAGAGCATGTCAATATAGAAGCACAACATTAATGGAAGAAGTTACAAATCACACAACAGCTACTCAACAAAGACCTCAACCCCTAATTCATCATCCTCTAATCTTTGCAGAAATTATTTTAATCTATGTTATGAATAGTTAATACAGAATATAAAATGTTAAAGTTGAAGGTCATATAAAGGGTTAGCACAGCAGAGCCATATTAAAGAATTAATATGTCTGTTTGCAGGTTCTGATGGTAATACCACTGAACTCTTCTTTCCATCAGCAATGTTTATGTAGGCCTGTTCTGTTTAATACTAAATATTGTCAGGGCCAATTCATATACAAGCAGAGATGGATGATGTATATACTACATATAGAACTAATTTCAGGATGATGAGTAATGTAAAATATCACTGAACTCATACAATTGAAAAACCAGATTGATTACCTTCAGACTCAAGAATTTGAGCTCTCTTTTTCCTTCCAGCTTCTGCTTGCATCTCCATAGCTGCCCTCACTCCACGATGAGGAGATATATCCCCTGCAGAAGGAAACCACTGTAAGAAATTTTACAGAAAACTGTCAATGGAGAATTAAAAGAAACTCTTTCAGAGATAGCCAAACCCAAAACTTATTTCATATTGAAGAGACCCAACTTTTTGCAGCCACATTAACGGACTCCTGCAACAATAGTCAGAAGCTGGAAGATTTGGTCTTCATCAATGAGAATTTTAAATTCGTTTATTATCTTCATTATAGGCAAATACTAACAACTAGGCGTCAAGAAATGGATTCCATAAGGAAGAATATTTGCATATTTCCCGAAACGGTGAATCACAAGTGCCTTCTCTTCCTGATTATTGGAGTGGAAGAGGATGTTGTTGTTGCCGGTGTTGGAAGTTCAGAGAGCATGGTGGTGATGAAGTGTTGTTTGATGGAACAGTGTTAAAAGAGGGTTTTACACTTTTACCTAACTATTTATCCCACCAAATATAATATCAGTAATAATTACAATATACTAAAGTGATATTAAACGATCTTTTATTACCTACCTTCTGATACAACATACCATTTTTAAGTTGTATAAGAAAATGCAGTGAGATGGACAATATTGAGCCCTGCTTTATATAATGTTAGCCTTCTTATTGTTATACTTCTAGGAAATTGAAGAATTGACTCATGTGCATATCTTTCTCCCTAGTTGTGGAATTCTGATTTGGCCATTTTCTCCAATTAAAGAAAAGATACTTAAATCCATTTTTCCTGTTTCACCAATAACAACCATAGCAAGAAGACTCTAAATAGAGTCACAAACA
This sequence comes from Lupinus angustifolius, assembly GCF_001865875.1. Lineage (NCBI taxonomy): Eukaryota > Viridiplantae > Streptophyta > Magnoliopsida > Fabales > Fabaceae > Lupinus > Lupinus angustifolius. The sequence continues at coordinate 3,019,624 of NC_032019.1, read as the reverse complement.
ATCCATATTCACAAAACTATCCTTACCCCCAAGACAGACTAATCCAATACACTATATATGTTTATCTAGTTTTATTACATACACACATCACTATAAACATTTGCTGCATTCTGAAAATCAATATATTGATGCAACTTTCAAGCATAAGAATGATCCTTCCCTCTTTATTCATAAATCACCCCACATAATCTTCCATTAACACCATGGCCTCACTTAAAAGTACAAGAGTATGTATTGCAGAGTCCAGTGTTGGCGCTGTTATAGGGGAACAAAGCAACAGGGCGAGTTGCTGGAAGCTTAGGAATAGGCTTATCCATGTTAAGAAGAAACTCCACCACTTCCTCCATAGAAGGCCTCCCTTTGTTCTCATTCAAAGTGCAAAGCAATCCAATTTCAAGAACACGATTCGCCTGATCCAAGTTGATCAATGCTCCCATCCTTCTATCCACCAACTTCACTTTGTCATTAGTCTCATGCAAGTTCCAAGCAAAATCCAATAAGTTCTTCTCTTCTGCTTTTAACTCTTCTATCTCCCCTTCCACCCTTCTCCTTCCAGCTATTACTTCTAGAACAAGGACACCGAATTCAAACACATCAGCACCATGACACACTAATGACTCAAACTGTTTTGATTCTGCCCCTAATAGCACAAACCCAAAATCACCCAAAACAGCTCTAAAACTAACATCTAGAAACACACTGCTACATTTTAAGTTCTTGTGGGCTAGTTGCTTTGTGTGAAGGAAGTTCAATCCATCGGCTACATCTTTGATAACCTTGAAACGTCGCGTCCATGGAAGAACACCAGCACCAAATAGCCATTTATCTAGGCTGCCATTGTGGACAAATTCATAGGCCACCATGACTTCATTGTTATCTTGGCACCAGCCTTTGACAGGAAGCAAATTCGGGTGGCGAGCTTGGCAAATGGTTTTGATTTCCTTCAACAAACGTTTCCTATCTGATCCATGTGTGTTGAGAAACTGAGCTGAGAATCTTTTCACTGCTACATTGCTTCCATTTGAAAGCTTTCCCCTATAGTACTCTCCTCTAGAATCACCACCAAGCAACTCTATCTCACTGAATGATCTAGTTGCTGAGGAAAATTCGGAGAATGAGAAGCGGCGCGGTTTGTTTGGAGGTCTAGGCCGGCGAATTTCTACTTCCAATGAATTCTTTGATTTGGCTGCATTTCTTCTATACTTATTGATAAAGTAAAAACCAATGAGAACAGCCAGAACCAGTGCCACTACAGCCACAAAAATCAAAAAACTCTGTGGAGTTTTATCCTTACTAGACTTTTTGGCAGGTTCTTCTTCTGTTCTGCTATTCTGAAGTAAGACCTTACCCTGGCAAGTTTCGGACGAAGGGAAGCGAAGAAAAGCTTGGCTGGTGGAAGTGAAGTTCCAAGAGAGTATGTTGTGGATTTGAGTATGGTTACCTGTGGAAGCTGAGAACCCTACAAACATGTACTCATTGAGATATGGAAAGAGATCTATTGATTCTGAAAAGATAGGCTTAGAAGGATAAACTTCCTGGTTTGGTAGTCCTAAACGAATGTCCAATCTTTTATTAGGACCATCATAGGTGATCCATGCATGGTGAACAAAACCATCCTTAAGGGACACTCCAACACCAGAAACATTGATAGTTTTAGTAGATACTATGGTACCTAAATTGATGCCAACATGGTTGTCATTTGGATCTCCGAATTCTGGGTTCATTCGAGTGTCGAACTCTATTGCCACTGCCTTGTAATCATTCTCACAAGCATCATTTAGCATTCCAAGCCAAGGCCCTGACCTTCCCACAGTGAACTCATCAGGGACTATGATGAAAGTTAGGCCACTACTACCACCATCATAATCAGTTTGATTTATAGTGGAATTGTTGAAATGGAAAGAAAAAGTGGTTTCAAAAGAAGCTGGAGTCTTTGTACTTGGATCTAGTAAACGGATTGGGAAGGAATAGATTCCTCTACCTGCTTGGTGTCTTATATCAGTGTCTTGTGATTCATTTGGAATTTGAAGAGCACCCTTTTCATTTGAGAACTTGGCACTGCCTAGGAGCTTCACATCATGTACAAGTCTTGGGTTATTGGTGAAGCTGAAATCAGGGAAGGAAAAGTGCTTTGTCACATTAATTGGATTTGGAAAATCACTAGCTGAACAAACTGCAACATGGTATTGATTTATGGAGGCTAGAAAATTGATTATCCAAAATATGCAGAAGAAACAGTGTAAGAAATCCATTGAAACTTATAANAAACCAAAGCAGAAAAATTGCAAAATCTTAGATTAAAATCAACTCAAAGAGGCAAAATACACTACAACTAGGTGTTTAATGAAAGGATAAAATTGTTTATCTTATGTTCGGAAGTGATAAATTCAAATGCGGAAATAACTTATTCATCGGTAACAGTAAAGTTGTATATATCTAAATTATTTATATTTGAAATTGAAAGGTAATAAAGTTAATGCATATTTATATTTATATGTACCCAACAAAATCATAATAAAATTAGTACCCAAAAAGCATAATACAATATTATTTAATTCTTATCTTATACATTGTATAAAAGAATTGATGCAGACATTTTCTTATATAATTTTACTAATTTATAAAATTCATAATCTATCAAAATATCAAATTGAATATTAGCAAACGTAATAAAATATTTATTTATTAAAGATATGCAAATATTAATTTTAAATAAATCCAATATCATGCTACAATATCATTAATTTGGCATATAAGTTACTTATAAGTGGAGAAAATTCATGTATTCAACTAAATTTTGAGTTGTTATAAGCATAAAAAAGTTAAAGTGGTCAACAAATAACTAGTAATAATGACAACAACAATACAAAATATATAACCTGCTAAGTGGGTGGAGTGAAAGAGATATATGTGGTGCATAATTGGTTGCTGAGAATTTTGTTGGTCCACATACGTTTTATTTTCTTCAGTATGAAAACGAAAGTAACAACAATTTTAAGATACGTACATATTTCATATTTTGATCGATTACCACATGTCAAAAGGAATCTTCTGCACTGTATAATCATCAAATCTATCGAAATCGACAAATTGTAATGTGTAGCTAACAAATTAGTACACCGTCTTCTTTCGTATATATTATTAATCTAAATATTTATATACTTATTAAATTACTTATTTGTATTATTTTTTGAAGAGTTGATAATATTTAAATATGAATAATAGATGATGCACTATATAAAATTCATACACATCACTATAGATACATTTTTTTCTTCATTTTATAGTGTCTCAATTAATATATGATCCAAGTGGCAAAAGAATATCTATACTAATAATAATAGTTTACGATCCACCGATCTGCAATTTCTAGAGATGTTCCTTTCATATCCGTTTTTTCTAATAAAATAATTTCCTCTAATTTTGGATAATTACTGTCTTATAAATTACTTTCTTTTGGATAATTAGGAGGTCCATCAATGTTGCAAAAGGTTATTATTTTTGTAATGAAGTGTTTACAGGTAATAAACTTTGATATTTTCCCTCCGTTTTAAGGATATATGACAACACCCTTCACTGCTATGCTTTGCAGAATTGTATTATACTCATTGCCTCCTTCTCAAAAGCAACACATATCCTTTAAATGAGTACACTATTATTGTTATTATAATATATGAATACTGAATAATATCGTGATCATATATAAGACTTATGTTGTGCATATATTTTTTCCTCGTAATACAATGGTGATGTTACTCTAATCATTAGCTATTAACATGAGAATTGTCTTAAGATTAGAAGAAAAGAAAAATACATGGACATCAAAACGAAACACATCAAATGAGGGCATGAGGCTAAAGGTATGTGACAAAATTAAGTATAATATAAAAAGCGAAGTGAGGTCAGCTACTGTCTATTTGTTGAAACTATTAGAAAATGTTTAATTGTTTATGTAATGCTTTGATTCGAATTCGATATGGGATCAATATTATATGAAGAGGGTGACTAAACAACCACCCCTTGTTGCGCACAGAGAAATGGAGAAGGGGAAAACAAATACATAATTGAACTATTTATTTTAGGTTATGAACTTTTTCTAAAACTAACCTATTATTTATTTATTTATTTATTGCAATACTTGTCAAAGGAAAAAGAGATAAGAGATAAAAGGAAAGTATTTAAAACAGTTATGATAACAATGAAGTAACTTCAAATTTATTTACCCTCATTTGTTTTTGGTACGTATCCCTCACTTTTTATCGACAATGAATTAATTCATTTCAAGGTATGTGATTATTTATATCTTTTAATAAATGTCATTACTAAGAATTGAACTTTGACCTTTTGGTTATCCTGATAATCTAGTGGGGTCTTACACTACTAAATGAATATCTTATTGGTTTTGATAAAATCAATGACTACTTTTCTCATTATGGATGGAGTAATTGTTTTAAACTTTAAATATACTTAGATCTCTAATTTGTTTTACTTGCATAATTCATTTGCTAACATCCTCCAATTTGTGGGAGAAAGTTGTAATCTGAATGTTAGAAAAATCATTCAAGTCATAATTGTATGAAAATAAAAGCCAAACATTCATATTTACTACTATTTGATAGCAATACAACACATGTATGAAACAAATTAAGCCAACATGAAGCTAAGCAAGTTAACTTATTAGTCAAGCAACCAGATTCTTTACGAAATGTAGAACAAATTCAGTAAAGTCTGGTAAGATCTAAAATTAATATCTCAACCATTTCTAACTCAAATTATGTTCATTACAGCCTTGATCAAAACAGAGCAGAGGAGAAGGAATGGAGCAAGGAATTGCACTTAGACTCAAAACAGTGCACCAGAAGCTTGAATCAAAGCAGAAACTGTTCAATCCAATTCAGCAAAATGCTATGCATGAACCAGTCCAATGATATTCACAAAGGCATTGTAGATTTCAGTGATCATAATTGTCAGGACTACGATTCTCATTGCAGCCTTATTCAGATCAAGTGCACCTTGCTTGGACAAGCCTATTTCATGCATTTGGGCTCCTCTAGTCTATGCAACATTAATTGCTTGAGTCATAAACCCAGAGATCCTAAGAACATTGTGTGTAATGCTCATAATTCAAAGCCTAGTTACCCTTTTTTATGGTTTAAGCATATTAAGCATGTGTTAAATATACTTGTCAACTTAGTTGGTTAAGTTTATTAAGTAGTTTGTTAAGCCTTTCTGTTTTGGCTTTAGGTAGCTTTAGTTTTTCTGGCTGTTATATATAGTTGATACATTCCCATTGTAAAGTCATGTTTTTCATTCATTCAATAATAAAATATCAAAGTGCATTCTTTTAGTTCTTGCATTTCTTCTTCGGGTTTTCATACCCTTCTTGGCTTCTTATTGATCATCAAAGGAAGTCCTTATTTCTTTGAACATGTCCATATTTTCTTTCCTCAAAAGTGTATCACTTCATATATCACTATTTATGATTAGTTAAAAAAATATTTAATTATTAAATTTTTAACTTAAATATATTTTTTCAACCCATCACAATCACAAATGAGTAACATATGAAGTGATATTTTTTTTTTGGGATAAAAAATGTATTCTATATTCCTATAAGGTATAAAACACATAATGCAAGGAAATTTATGTGTTCAAAGTTCAAACCAATTCACCCAATGTCCACCATTATCCCAATCCATTGCCATTCTTGTCTGGGATGTTGTCTAATTGTGTTTGGATTGAGGGCCACTCGGTTTAGTATAAGCCCAACTTATATGTTCACATATCCTACACAATAACTTACCAAACAACAAAATTAGGCCCACAATCTATGTATATTATTGTTTGGATAGATGCAATTATTCCTCACAATGTGTTACTCGTTTATGAACTTTGTCTCTATTTTTCTAGACGATTTTGATCTTCAAGCATTTTTAAGTATACAACTTTAGTTATTTCATCAAGATTCTATTAAAATTAAGAATAAGGTGGGTGACATGGCTATACTTGTTTATTGCGTAGGCTATTTCCGGTAGCTTTAGACAAAAGGATATAGAAACTAAAGTTACGTAATAAAAAAAGATTTAAGACAGAATCGCGCAACAAAAAAAAGTCAGATGATGACTCACTAAAATTGATTTTTTAAGTCTTTTTATATATATGTGTATGGATATATATGAATTTGGGTGTGTGTTTATGAATGAGATTTCTCTCTAGTACGGGAGAAATAAATGATGCCAAAAAATAAAGAAAATATGATATATTATTATATTTGTATCTTTATGTTTATTATAATGAGATAAATTTACCCTCAAAATTAAAGAGAGATATTGCATTTCCCTTCCCTCTTCATTCTCCATTGGAGGCTGACCCTTTTAACGTTGGGTGCAAATAGGTTGGCAATATAACCAAGCCTCAAGCTAAATGAGATTATGTACCTAAGAATAATTACATCTTTGATAGGGATTAAGAACTTTTGGGTACTTGGACTATTGGTATAAAAATTATATAAATATATAACTAATGATAAGTATGACACTTTCTAAATAAAAAACGTGAGTTATAATGAGATATTATAGCCTGCGAAACTAAATTTATTGAGTTATAATGAGATATTATAGCCTGCGAAACTAAATTTATTGAGTTATAATGAGATAATATAGCCCGTGAATAATAGGACTAAGTTGGAAATATAAATTATTATATATATATATGCCCAGAAAATTAAAAGGACAAAAAGGTAATTGTATTTACATAATTTTCAAATATTTCAAATTCACTACTACTGTACATTTTATTAATTTATCTTTCTAGAATACATTTCATACTCATTATCTCTCTAATAATTTATATTTTTAAATTATGTTATATTACCACTCTAATATTTTTTTAAGCTATGTAAATTAATTGATTAAGAAGGATAAAATAAGGCAAAAAATTAATTATTTAAACTAAGTTATAACAATAGATTTAATTTTATAGATATAATATTATGTAAAATTAAATATAAATAATCAGTACATGGCAAAAAAATGTAATTTTTTGATCTAAAATATAAACAAAGTGTTGATCTATTGATATAAAGATCCACTAAATTCTCAAGTATCATAGTAGGACAAAAGTGAAATATTAAATTTCTTGTAGTGACACTATTGTAGGAGGGAAAATCACAAAGTTAGGAGAGATTAGTTCTTTAGTTGCATAATGAGAGATAGATACATTGGTTATATAAAAAAGAAAAAAGAAAAAAATGGATATACTAATGATGTCAGATATTTTTACACTTTCATTACAATATTCACTATTCAATTTTAATTATTATTGACTTTTAAATAAAAGTAATACAAATAAATAGGGAATAATATATTGACTATGTATAAATCTTTATACTTTCAGTAGTGTATAGATTTTATACTCTAACGAAAACTAAACTACACAAATTAAATGTAAATCTTATTATATATAAAGCTTATTAATATTATATAACAAATATTGATTTCTCTGTAATGATTTCTTAATAATTATTTCTCATGCTAAAATGATCAAATACTATTTGGAAACTTAACCTGTAATTGCATAGATTTTTTAATTTAGATTGATCAAAGTTGTGATGTGTGAGAGTTAAACTAGTTGCTTTGTTGGGATGAGGATTGTATGTTTTTATTTATGTCTTATTTAGTGTATTAAGCTAATCACAAAATTTTTGTTTATTTAAAAAGAAGAATTATAAAAACAGAAATTAATATTTTAATAATATTTTCTAAAGTTTAATTAATCTGGATCAAAAGACAAAAAAATTATGGAACAAATGATTCTTAAATTCTATTTGTAGGTATATAGTTTCACTGGGATTCCATATCATCATGTCAGTGTTTTCTAGTCAAAAGGTGAAGTCAGCTACTAAAAGCACTCTATTACCCCTTCTTTTCCCCACAGCACACCTCATGTTTATTTGTTTACTCCCAAACTTTAATATATCATAATCATGATCACAACCACACATGTAATTCATCAATTGAAGGATGAATAGTTCTGTAACACCTATCCAAGGTACTTTGTTAAAACTAATAATATCTAATATCATATAAAGAATAACATAAATTATTGTATCAGGATATAAATTATTTTTTTAGTCATTAAAATTATAATATGTATCATATTTAATTATTTTTTATAGAATATTTTTAAAAATAAAAAAGTAATATATATGTCATGATTTTAATCATTGAAACAGATAATTTATCTCATATGATATACTTTATTTATTATATATCTTTCTTGGTTGCTGCAGTATTCCTTTTTATATTTTAAGGAGCTGTTGCAGTGTTGCAGAGATTTGTGAGTGTGTCCATTGTTGCTTTTGACACCGGTTGGTTCTTCAGAAAAGGGTTGTGATGCTGCTTTTAACCTATTCAGATCAATCTGTTTTCTTGTTCTTTGGAGTTGTCTATTTAGTAAGGTGAATTACTACATATCCCTCCTAATTTTCATTTCTTAATTTGTGTCATGCAAGTTGGATTTTCTTTTCGTTTTGTTTGTGGAGTTTGAACATAATTTAGTGCCATTAAGTATTATTATAGAAGAAAATTAAAGAAAATCTTCAACCTTAGTAATATGGTTTTCTTTAGCTAGTACAAAGTATCCAAAATTCTCATTATTTGAATGGTTTAGTTCTATTTTGAAGTTAATACATACCCAACCTACATGCAGCCCTACCCAACACATATTTGAATTTGCACACTGACTCTATATATATAATGAATAAATTCCGAAATTTATCACTAGCAAATACTATATATATATATATATTATTTTCAGGCACTGCACAAATCAACACAAGACAGTAGAGAAAATACCCAAATAAACAAGGACCATACAAGATGTTGATCTTCACCATTGAAGGGAATATAATACAAACAGTTTAACACCACAAACAAAACGTGCTCCGAACTTAAAGAGTAATTAAACTCATTCAAATTATGCCTTCTTCTAATTTTGTTTTTTTAAATGTTTGGAAAACACATATCAACTAACATCAAACGGTAATTATTTGAACCAATGAAAATATTTGTAGGTGAGTTTGTTAAAAATCAAGTTATGATAAATGAAAATCATTTTAAATAATAGTTCTCTTCTTTGTATCACACGACTATACAAGAAAGAAGAAAAGATAATTATAGTACAAATAAACAGATTATCATCACAAACAAAACGTGCAGCCTTGGCCTTTAGGAGTGAGTTATCTCATTCAAATCTTTCCTTCTTAGCTTTTCTTAATTTTATTTAAAAAATGAAAATGTAAGTATATATTAACAGAGAAACAATAAAGAACAATTCAAAAGTTAAAAAAGAAAAGGAAGTAAAGTCCAAGTAGCTAGCTGTGTAACAAAGTTAGAGCTGCAAGAAGAAATTGTTACTTTCGCCTATATTGCCCAATATTATCACAAAAATGCATCAAAACTTGTTTTCATAATATTTATTTACTTCCATGGTTTACTCACATTTGAACTTTTTTATAAGAAATCTGATCAAACAATCACACTTCCTTATATAGCATACACATTAACTCCTACTTAGAAAGCTAGTATTTGCCTTCAAGAAATATCCCTAACTATATGAGAACATATTATGCATCATATCATCCTTATTCTTATGATTTATGAGTATTGTTATATGTACACACTTTTAGATTTATAATGCAAAATATCGATACTTTGCCTTATAATATTAGAAAGTATCACAAAAGTGCCGCCCTTTCGTGCACAATAATTATTTTAATATTATATCATACATCACACTTTATAACATGTAATGAACACAAATATGGTACCAGTGACAATCTGACAGAGTTTCCTAACACAATGGTTTTGCTCATATATATCAATGGTTCCAAAGCTTTCCAGCATATATTTATACTTAGTGTCTCACTTTTAGTTATTTGCCTTAAATTTTTATCTCAGGTCCATTCTTTTATTACTTGACTTTTGATTTTCACTTGAGTATATTGTTTGATATTATCAGATAGTTACATTACACATATAGGCCTCAGGAACCAAAACCAAAACCACTTCTATCTTTTCTTCTCTTAGTTGTTATCATATTTGTCTCTTTTTGTGTGTAGAGGAGACAAAGATAGCAAGTTTAAATACCTTACTTTAGTTTCTTCTTTTTTCTTAGAGACATAGAGAGAGAGAGAGAGAGAGAGAGAGAGAGAAGATGGGAGGTGTGAAAGAATGGTTCAGGTCATCACAGGCTGTGCTGAGTATGCTACTAGTGCAGTTGTTTGCAACTGGGATGCAGCTTCTATCAAGGGTTATTTTGGTTCAAGGCACTTTCATTTTTGCACTCATTGCATATCGTCATATTGTTGCTGCTCTTTGTGTTGCTCCCTTTGCTTTATACTTTGAAAGGTAACTGAGCATTATTTCATTCATTTCCTAAATTGTTCTAGTGATTTTTGTATGATTTTGCACAAATAGTTTCAAACAACTGCTCATATATTAATGTGTTTACCTTACCTTGTAACTGTTATTGTTGATCATATATTAATGATTTTGTTTAAAAACAATGATTTATATGGGTATGACCCAAATCATTACCATGCAACAGTTTCTTCCATTGTTCTTTATGTGTAATACTTTTTATTGCTTTGTATTTTAATTTCTCTCCTTACCTTTGTGTGTATGGTATATTCAATGAGCAATGATGACATGTGTTTTGTTGTGGTTAATTTCTTTTATCCAACCATTTTGGTTTGTTTGTTCTATTGAATGAGTAATGATATATGCTTTGTTGTGGCTAAATTCAGGGGGCATGCAAAGAAGTTCACTTGGTCAGTTTGTTCTTGGATCTTTATTAATGCCTTGGTAGGGTAAGTTTTCTTAAGTTTCCTCTTGGAACCTTTCCTTTTTTTGGGTACATTCTTGGACCCTTTCATAATTAAACTCAATAGATATGTGTAGTGAAGGATCTGTTGTCCTAAACCATATCCTAAAGTCTGTTACAGACCAATCCTATTATGCCATGTCAGTTAAAAAAATTAAATATTTATAACTTTATTAATTTTGCTTCATTGTGATTGACCAAGGACATGGTTGAGGACATAGTTGGGGACGCACATTAATAGTATCTGTTCTATAAAATCATGAACTTACAACATAAATATGATCAGCAATTCAGCATTATTGATAAATGACAAGAAGCATTTTTGCTTTTATTAAAATTTCATAAATGCACACCCTATACAAAAAAAATGTACATCTGGATGCATTTCTTATTATAAATTAAACTTTGTGTACTTGCATCGTAGTATTGAAATTATTTGAGTAGTTTTACTTATCTTCCCTTTAATAAATTCGCTGTGTAATTCAGTTCCAAGAGCTGAGAAGAGGTAGGAAGAGTAGCATATTTCAATTCCTACAAATATTTTCGATTACAATTAAAAATTGATCATCTCAAACACCACTTCACTACTTAAGTATCAAAAACATTTTCCACACACATATATACTCTATAAACACTAAACACTAAACACTTTCTCATTACTGTTTTCAAAACAATCTTTCAATTCATTTTTAAAAAAAAATACTCACAGATATAAAAATATATGTGAAGAAGAAAAAAAGAGTGATACCCAATCCATATTTCTACAATTTTATATCCAAATTTAATAACTTCACTAACAAGAAAGAAAACTTGATCTCTTTTATATAAAAAGCAGACAACTTTGTGTACAAAATTGTTATAGAAATGATATTTTTTTATTCCTCCACGTCCTCCCGACACCTTAATCTAAAAGTTATGCAAGGAATTCCTTAACTTTTTTTATCTTCCCCTTTTTATATAATAATAGAACTAATTCCTAATAGTATAAAGAACTAATGTGACTACTGATGCTCACAAAATTAAATGAAGTCTATAGAGCTTATCTTTAAAGAAGCATCATTTTGGTGATTGATAAATAACTATTGGAACTTTATTGCTAGCAAGTACTTGACAATAACTTATTGGACCATATCATTAATAACTTTCACTAACAATTGACCTGACCTATGAATATGAATATGCCGTTTGTTTTGGAACTTTGTTTATAAGAAGTAAAATTTGTAAAGAGAGACAAAGAAGTGTGAGAAAATAAGGCCAACCATCATCTAAATTTCTAGTCTTTGATAACAACCCATCATGCATTTCATTAATCTATGAATACATTGGGTATGTTAGGCGTTGTCACTTGTCAGTAATTGGGTGTTGATCGAGCTTGTGGTTTAATATGCTTGACAATGCTAGGAAGAAAAATATGTACTCAAAATGATATTTGGAGATCTTCCTAAGCTTATAAGAAAATAATGATTATTGTTTTCTTATGTTTATCACTCTCTTCCAATGTCTAACATATAAACTAACCCCTTCTCCCCATCACCATCGCGTGAGTTGGAAAGAAAAAATATATAACTTTTTATGAGTCATGTACTTTGTGTTCATTTTTCTTTTCAATAATCAAATACTTAGTAAGTAGAAGCATTGTTTAATTTGAAATGCCAAATCCAAGTAAGCATCACATGCAGCTTAGTTCCTTTTAACTTTTTCTTCAGTTAGAACATATAATTGTTACAAATTCTTTGAGTGGATACATAATAAAAGGATGTATATAATTGTAAAAGTTTCAATTCCAGGATGACAATGGCTCTAGGACTATTCTATTATGGTCTAAGAGATACTTCAGCTACATATTCTGTCAACTTCCTCAACTTGGTTCCTATATGCACCTTCCTTGTCTCTATCATATGCGGGTATCAAGCTAGATATATTATATAGGGTATATAAATAAACATGGCATATACTTAAGTATTATTGCTTAACATTAGTTTCATGAATTGATGCAGAATGGAGAAATTAGGCCTGCAAACTTGGAGTGGTAAAGCCAAGGCTGTGGGTGCAATTTTGTGTGTTGGGGGAGCAATAGCTACTAGTCTTTACAAAGGGAAAGATATTTATATTTTCCATGGTTATCACACTCATACTAATGTTGTGGCACACAAAACTTACATGCTTGGTGGCACTTTCTTTTTGGTTGGAAGCTGCCTCTCTTACACAGCTTGGTTTATTATACAAGTATGTCTCTTATTACTTACTCTTCTTTGTTGCATCAAAGTAAATGTGCTTTAATTTAGTCATTTTTATAGGTAAGGTTCAATTTAATATACATCATTTTAGTATAATATAGGGTTGAGTTTATTTATGAAGTTACACATTGGATATGCGGGAAGGAGTGAAAGAATTTATAAGTAGAAAAGATTCATGAAATTAATATCTTAAGGTTTTGGTTCAAGACGTGTTATCTCACTTGTGGCTCTCCACTTTTTCCACACCCCAGTAACAATGGAACTCCCCGGTGGTTGGAAGCTTCCCGGTCGCAGTCTGGTTCAACAAGTGGTGGTATTAGAGCCTATGGGTTGGATGAGACATGGTGGACTTAAGGGGGAGTAGACCGAAATTGTGTGATACCCACACTTGAGAGAGATTGTTGGGTTTATTCAAGTGTGAAGTCACACATTGAATATACGGGAATGAGTGAAAAAATTTATAAGTAGAAAAGACTCATGAAACTAATGTCTTAAGGTTTTGGTTTAAGACGTATTATCTCACTTGTGGCTCTCCACTTTTCCCATACCCAATAACAATGGAACTCCCCAATGGTTAGAGACTCCCGGAGTCCAACATATACTAAAGCTGAGTTGTTAACTATATTTGTTTGTTAGTTGATTACATGTCATAGAAATAACATGCATGCATGCTCCTAGTATTAAAAAAGAACACTCACTACCTCTTCCAATTTTGTGAAAATTGCCTTGAAATAAATAGCTATTCTATATTCAAACAGGTAAAGTTGGTTAAAGTATTTCCATTCAGATATTGGGGAACAATGATCACATGTATTATGGCAGCAATTCAATCAACAATTATAGGCTTGTGCTTAGATTCCAATCAAGCTTCATGGAGATTACAATGGAATCTAGAATTAATCACTATTGTTTACTCGGTAAGATTATAGCTACTATATATAAAATGAATTAAGACTAAGACTGAGGATACTTAAATACAAATATGATCATAATTAATATTAAGAACATCATTATTTATTTGGATTTATCTTTTTCTACCTAGAACTTCAAAATAACTACTGTTATGTTTTACTAATGGTTAAATTTGGTTTTATAAAGTAATATTTCTATGGCTCACATGCTATACCTATATACATAATATCCTCTAACATGAAACCCAACATAGAGAATATTCTTAATATAATCTAATTAGATATGATTGAACTTTCCATCAACACTTGTGAGTTACTAACAAGTTGAATTTGTTATTGAAGGGAGCACTTGCTACTGCAGCTACCTTTTGCTTACTATCTTGGGCAATTACGATCAAAGGATCTACTTATCCTCCAATGTTCAATCCATTGGCTCTTATTTTTGTAGCCTTATCAGAAGCACTCATTCTTGGTGAACCATTAAAAGTTGGAATGTATGAATATTGTTCAATTCTTGCCTTACCTACAACATAATGGCTTTTCAAAAAAACCTCAGATAATTTAACTTTGCTCCAATTTTCTTCATGATACACATAGGAAAACGATCACTAATCTAAAATGTATATTTGCAGGTTTTTGGGCATGGTTTTGATCATAATAGGATTATACTCCTTCTTGTGGGGTAAAAATAAAGAGACACAGTGTTTGCCTCAACCAAATGTAGCAGCAGGAGAAGTAGCAAGCATGGCTACTGAGCCTGTTGGGATGCAATCAATTGCAATAGTACCTAGTTCTTCACCAAAAGATAGTGTAATTTTAGAAATTCAGAAGACTTAAAAAAACCTTCATTGGGAAGATACATTTTTTTGTGAAAATCTAGACTACAAAAAATAGATAAAAAAACAATAACAAGTTTTTCTTCACCAAAAGTTTTTCCTCACCAATAAGAATGCCATGTTCTCAAATGATTTGGCAACAATGCTTCAGAGTACTCTAGCTTAGCTAGGTTTTAGAATTAAGGCTTGTGAACATAAATAAGGCATAGATGATTTGGTGAAATGGCAGAACATGCAAGGAAAGATACAATGCTGATTACTGCACCATCATTGCCACAAGTATTCTCATAGTCATAACAACTTGGCAAGGCATAGCAAAAGCAAACTCAAGAGGGAAATTTGAAACTACACTACTTTATTCTTTTGACATTTGAAGTAGCAACAATCATAACACAGTTTGTTTTTCCTATTTGGTTTAAACTGGTTGAAAGAAAAGACAGCAAGGAAAGGAAAGAAGGAAGAATGATCTCCAGAACTTCTTCAAAATTGAAATAGAGGAGGATTCAGACAAATTATGTTTTGTCATATTTCACTCTAGATATTGTAACAAATTAAACTTGTCATATTTCACTCCATAGGGTGAATTAGAAATCACTCAAGTGTCAAAAGTTGGTTCTAACCACAAGGTGCTTCTTGTAATTATAACTCTGGTTTTTATTTATGTATATGCATGCAAATCTTACAAGCGCCGGATTTTCTATTTTATAAAGCATATTATAAAGTTAGATTCTTTTGTGCCGTTTAACTTTTTTGTTTAAAGGATATGGACCAGAGATATATCCCTACACACACCCTTTTGCTTCAGAAATTGCACAGGATGTGAACGAGTAAAAATAGTATGGGTTTAATGTGTGGTTCTTTTTCAGTCAATTAAATAAGGCTAAAGGTCCTTTGGCATAGTGTAGTACTCCTAATAAAATTGATATTTCTCTTTATCTGTGCCGTCTCCTTTCTAAGGTATGGACACCCAACCAGACAACAGGAATAAATTCATAATAGTGGACTTGTATCTCTCTTATTTCTATACAAAAAATGGCACAAATCTTTTACTTTTACAAGCATCAACAATTAGATTTGCATGTTCTTTTTTCTAACAAGGACATGCTGTTAGACAAGTACCCTTTCTTCAGGAATCCACCAATCTTGCACAGAAGTAATTTATGTGTTTTTTATGATATCATTATATATATTATCTAATGAAATTGACAGCATCCATAAGTCATAATATGTTAGTCACATGCATCCCCAGACCCACTTTTGAAGTTTTGATACTGCAATTTTCTGATTAATCACATAAATTGTCAACATCAAATTACAAATTGCAACATAGTTATATACTATTATGTTGCAGCCTTATAAGACAAATGACATTAAGCATGATACTAATGCCAAGATTTTAAATTGTGGTCGTTGCATTTATATTGGAGTGGAAAAATAGAATTGATATGATAGTAAATGTGGTCATGACATAATTGTGGAGGAGACTATTTAAGTCGTAATGTTGCGGCCTTAATTGTGATTGCAAACTCATTTAAAACATTCATGAATGCATGGAGGCAATGTGCCTTTCTCTCCTTGGGTGTGGATATGTATCCCCAAAGTAATGTGAAAGTCTAATATTTGCAATATGAAGTACATCTAAAATTCAAATTCTTATCCAAACACTAAACAGAACTTTGGTAGTAGTTGTGACCCCAAAGATGTTTTGTAAGTAGCAGTATGTTTTATCAGCTATTAATTAATAGTGGGTAAGGTAGAAAAAAAGGTTTTATGAAGCTGGTGAAGGCTAAAGTGCATAAGGTCTCCATGTTTCTGTTCCAGGCTTCTAGCAATGTAAAGAGATGTGATGCAGATGAATATTCAACCATCAGATAAGAGGACAGTGTTGCCAATAAGTGCATTACCAAAGAAAACAATACAATCACATGTACTCTGTCATTACATTAAAAATGGTGACCCAATGTACGAGACTAACATCTAGTTGGGTGTCGGGAGGGTAGATTTTTGTACACAGCCTCATCTCCGTGGGTGGCAAGACTGTTTTCAGAATTAAGGCAACCTTACTGTTGCGCCGAAGCTCGCCCTCTACTTACTCCATCATACATTCTCAAAATAAAAAGATAATTTCTCAAATGTAAATATCAACAAGTTTTCAGGACTAAATCATGAATGGAAGATAGTTTCTCATGAGAATGTTCTTATTTTCTATAAATAAAGGTGAATGGAAGTTTGTGTGTGTGTGGTTGTGCATTTTGATTAAGCTTCTTTTATGTTCAGAAAAGCTGATAATCAAAATGATGCTGCCATGCTGAGAGCCTTTACCTGAAGTATATAGAAAATATAGGTAGAACCTTGAAAGTTAAAATATTATACTTAATACCATATCACATTAACAAGCATAACAATTAGGATACAAACACTTTCAAACGCTTCACATGTACTCATGTAATAATTTACCTTTTTCAATGGTACAGCATTGATAATCTCTTCTCAGCATAAAGGTCATCCAAGAGAAGATTGATTTTTCCAGGGTTAACTATTATTGAAGTAATGCCATCATTCTAATCGATATCATCATCACTGTCTTCATAATCAGAATCTGATTCACCAGCCCTTGGTTGCATCAGTGAATTCATGTCAAATGATGGTTCCTTTTCCATCTCTTCCATGTCAATTGTGTCATAGTCCATTCGTTGCTCAAATTTCTCATCAGAGCAATTAAGCATCCATGCAAGAGAACACTTCAATCCTTTCTTGGTAACCATCTTATGCCTAGGTTTTACAGTTGACTCCAGACCATAAGTAAAGAATGCTGGGAAAGTAACCAAGTCTTCCAAAGGCCGTTTCATCTTCATTCGGAAGTAATCAAAGCTAGGTTTCATGATGTCAATGTTTAATGCAAGTAGTTGAGGGCATCCAAGAATCATCTTCCTCATTTGTTGCATAGAAAACCCACAATCCTTGAGAAAATCAATATGCTTCTGAACAGGTCCTCTACTGAGACTAATAACCTGTGGCATCTTCTCAACAACTCTGCCAAAATCCTCAGGATCCAAATCGAGTACAGAATTGAGTAAACTTCTCTGATTGCCAAGCTTTTGCTTTAAGTCAGTTCCAACAATGTCAGGATACTGAGCAATTATAGAGGCAAGTGATGTTCTCCTTACATTAAACTCTTCAAGGGATTTCACATTTGGCTTCACCTTCTCTTCCAATCCAAATCCAAGTATATAAGGTTTCTTCTCTATCAATCTAGCAGTAGCTAATCTTGGAATTCCCAAGTTTTCCATAAAGTCTACAAAAGGCTTGATGACTCTACCAACTCTCATCCCTAAAATCTCCGGGTATCTTGTTAAGACCCCTCCAATTTCTCTTCTTCCTACACCAATTCCAATCAAATAAGCAACAGACGTGCTCATGGTTCCTTCAAGTTTGAAACCTAACACTTCAGGGTAGCTCTCAAGAACACGAGGAATATCTTCAGGCTTGATATCCATCCCTCGAAGATACTTCACCACAGGATCAAGATCCACAACAACACTAGCATGGAGTACTTGGGGGTATCTCTGCAAGAATTGAGTGAATGTGGATTTTCTGACTCCCAATTTACCAAGGTAATCAAGCACAGGAACCATATTCTTCTTGACACTGCAGCCGAGAACAAGTGGATAGTTATTAATGTCTTCAACTGTAAGCCCCAAATTGTGAAGAAAATCAATGCGCTCCCTCATAACATCAACTGTAACAGGAAGATCAAGACCATCAAGTTCCTCAGGAACAATGCCAATACCCTGCAAGAACTTATAAACCTTTTTGCGCATCACCTCCTTATCTTTCTTCCTTTCTTCTAAACCAGGAAGAGTATATAACGACGAGGAGGACCCTCCCCGCTTCCTACTCACTCGACCGGAATCCAGTTCCAATGCAGAACCAGAAGTCATTGATGTTCTATCAGCAACAGAATACTGAAGCCTAGTAATCAATCTCACCCTTCTCACACAGTTACATGGTAAGGTAGCAGCACTCAACTTAGAATGACCAAATGTTAGGACAGGCATTGCTAACTGAGAAAACAAAAAACTAGGTCTTGTAATGCCACTAGAAAAGTATATTACTTTATTAATGTCAAGGGTCAATGTTAAATAAGCACCATTGAATCTGCAGAAAGAAGATGATATTATTATTACCCAGTTAGCAGAGTCATAGTTAAACAAAATTCAAATGGGCAAAAAGAGGATAGAAACTTTCAACAAAAGAAGGAGAAAAAGTTCATTGTTTTAGATAAAATTAATAAGTGCGTTGAATATTATGATCGAAAAACACGTTATCCTTTGGGTATCTATGGTTATGGTTAGTGAGGGAAGTAATGGAGACACACATATACATATATATATATATATATATATAGAGAGAGAGAGAGAGAGAGAGAGATGGACGTACAGTAGATTGAGGAGGCAGTGTTGAAGTATCAGTTCTTCAGCTTCTTGTCGCGATAGTGAGAAAGGATAACATGGTAAGGGATTGGGTTCGGATATACCCGTTGGATCGGGTTTTTGGGTGAAAGTTCATTTTGAGCTATTATGACTTCTAAAATTAGGACTTTGGATCTATATGGTTTTCTCAAATGAAATATCATATTATTACATGTAAAGATTCTACATATATTTTATATGAGGAAAAAAAGCAGGTTGAAGATATGATAATGGTTATCAAAACATTAGCTATAATAAATGATATATATATATATATATATTTATATTGATTAAACATACTTTCTATCAACAAATATATATTATATGTTATTTTCTTATTTTTACATATAAAATGTTATTTATTGAATTATAAAGGTAAGTTATCCATGGAGAGTTTTCCCCTGGACAGAACTTTATTTATTTTTTTTTGAGTAATTGTAAATCTGATGGGATAACCTTGAATGGAAAATGTCTTAACTCTTCAATGTGTCAAAATTTTCCTTTCGAAAAAAAATAATATTATGCTATGATTTAAGAAACTTTTAAGTGAAATGCATCATTTGTAATGAAAATATCATAGTGTGCAAATGCTACTTTCACGTGTGGACAAAAAGATTTGTATGCTAATATTAATATGCTAGGGAAACATCTTTTCACTTTACTTACTTATGTATTTTATGGACATAATTATGATTTTTTTTATCATATGCTCAGTGACACGTGTTAGCATAAATAAAAAGATTAGATTCATGTTGAAAACCGATATATTTATAAAAAATGTAAGAGTAAATTACACTAACACCTCTGAGTTTAGTGAAATTACATAAACTATCCCTCACTTTTTCACACCTACACAAACCTCCTCTAATTTTTATACCACTGACGACCCTTGCCTAAGAAATAAGTATAATCTTTTAAACAAGAATGTGATAAATGCAATTAAGTTAAACAAAACATGATATATTGTGGAGACAAGTCCAAATAATATACGAGTCAAATTTTTGGTTCGTTACACTATATCATAAAAGCGATTTAAACAATATTTCTGTAGAATTGTTGATGCATTTTGTAACAAAGATACATTAATTTGTATATTATTTACACTTTTCTACACAATATATCATATTTTGTTTAACTTAATTGCATTTATCACATTTTTTATTTAAAGATTACACTTGTTTCTTATGCAAATGTGGTCAGTGTAATGAAAATATAAAAAACTAGGGGAGATTTGTGTAGTTGTAAAAAAGTGATGGTTAGTTTGTGTAATTTCACTAAAACTCAAATGATGTCAGTGTAATTTACTCAAAATATAATATATCTGTTGTGAAATATAAAAATTTATACACAATTAATCAGTATATTATTTATTATTCATTTAGATTATTTTTTTAGGAGTCAATAATATTTAAAAATGAATGATGAAAGATATAATAATAGTGTGGGGAATAGTTGAGTATTTTTTTTTCTTCATTTTTATGTCACTGTGTTACTTTGATGTGTGGACAAAAAAATCTGTACGCTAATACGCTAGGCAAGCAAGGGGAACATCATTTCCTCTTTACTTATGTATTTTTTAGATAAAAGATTATAATTTGTTTTCATATACTTAACCACATATATAAAAAGAATAGATTCATGTTGTAAACCGACATATATTTATAACATTTAATTTTTAGAGCAGTTAAATGTGTGATTAGACACACATACACAATAAGAAGAACTTTTTACTTATTGTCATTTAATATTATCAACATATCATCTATATAGTACATGTAATTTTTATTTTGCACACGTGGAAAAATAATTTATGGCTAATAACTATTTTTTATAGAGTCAAGTTCCAAATAGCAGGAAACATATATTGTGTACATCACTTGCCATAGATAAACTTATAACTAATTATAATTAAAATTCCAATAACATGCCTCCAAAATAAAAACAAAATTTACCACATATTCCATAATAAGAAAAAAAGAATATAGAAAGGATAATCGAGGAAGAGAGAGAAAAGCTGGTAGATATTGTCGTTTTGCTCACAGTACAAATTTTTTATCCGTCGTTTCGATGTCCACTTTCACAGAGGTAAAGTAACTTCCGTTTCCTTAGTCGCCAAGTCTAATGAAAACCACGTGTTACTACTTTACTTGTCAGTACTATTTCAAACCAGCTTCATTTTCCAATTTTACCCCTTCGCTTTCCTTTTATTACCTTCTATCATCTCTACGCCGCTTTTGAGACATCAGTTGTTGCTTCACGGAGTGGCATTATCGTAGTTTATTCAACAAAGCGAGGCTAGAATAGGAATATACTTTCATAGCGTGTATAATAGCTCCTTCTACGTAAATACAATCCAAAGACTGAAACTTTTACTCTCTCTGAGCATAGGAGCCTCGTTCTGATTCTCAGAATCCATTCCTTTTGATTCTCTTAATCCACCTTCTTATGTTTTCTCTATAAATAATTTGAGGGGTTCTTCAAAGTTTCTTTCTTTTTCTCTCTTGCTTGCTCAAACACACAACTTGCTATTATGGGTGAAGCGCGTGGGGAGGACGCGCCAGCCTTGTCTTTGAATTCACTGCCATTAGGGTTTCGGTTTAGACCAACGGATGAGGAGCTTATTGATTACTATTTGCGTCAGAAGGTCAATGGAAATGGTGATGATGTTTGGGTCATTCGGGAAATTGATGTCTGTAAATGGGAGCCTTGGGATTTGCCTGGTATCATTTTCTTATACTCTTTATTTTTTCCAACTTAAATTTCTTTGATTTGTCTGTCTCTAAAATTGGGAAAGTTTTAGTTTATTGTTTTAATAATTTTCAAAACAGTGTTTTGTATGCTTGGTGTTGTTATTATTGTTGTTGTGATTGTATGTTTCTAAGGAGTTGAGCATGCTGAATTAGTTTTCAATTCATACATCATTTCAATAACTAGGTCTAACTCGTCGATAGGGGTTGATACATTTGGTTGAGCCTTTAGCTCATACTAGTTGTGACTTTGGTTCCATTCTCAGGTTTTATTTTCAGGTGATATGTAAATTTCAATATAAATCCTTGCTAAGGGCGGTCATTTTACACGAAAACTAAGTCATAGGTGAGGGTTGCCTAGGTCATTTTAGTAATGGCTCAACCGAGACGAGTTTTAACACTTAGCACACACCCTCATGCTCAGGACTTGACATCTCGAGTGTGGAGTTTGTACTTTGTAGCACTAGACAGCTTTGAGTGGCCATACATTGGGATAAGCTCTGGTTATCAGAGGGATTGTTTTTGCATGTCCTTATAAATGGGTTTTTATATATATAGCATAATAGCAAGTGACGTGAGATTTAACAGTTAACATAAGTCATGTGAACAAACTTATAATATGTTCATAAAATAAGTAGCCTTGAATCAGAATATGTAGAATCACATTTATTACTTTTAGTGATGGCTATACTACTTTATTTGTTTAATTTCTGTTGCTTGGGTTGGGGTGGGGGGTTTGTGTTGGTTTTATTGTAGATTTGTCAGTGGTGCGGAACAAGGATCCAGAGTGGTTCTTCTTCTGTCCACAGGATCGCAAGTATCCAAACGGTCATCGTTTGAACCGAGCAACAACTCATGGATATTGGAAGGCAACGGGCAAGGATCGCAAAATTAAGTCTGGCTCAACCTTGATTGGAATGAAGAAGACTCTAGTTTTCTATACTGGCCGTGCTCCTAAAGGGAAGAGGACCAATTGGGTTATGCATGAGTACAGACCCACCCTAAAGGAACTTGATGGTACCAATCCTGGACAGGTACAGTCTCTTCCCCTGGCTTACAATTTTATGCTCCCTGTGATTTTGTCTGTCAGAAGATCTAGTATACCGAGTGAGCCAACCATTTTGACTATATAACTATAGTATTTAGTATCTCTTCGAATTAATTCTCCACCTATTTATTTTGATTCTAAATGTTCTTGGTGATCTAGCTAACTTTTTTATCTGGTTGATTTGACTTTTACCAGAACCCATATGTCATTTGCCGATTATTTAAGAAACAAGATGAGAGTCTTGAAGTTTCTAATTGTGATGAAGTGGAGCACACTGCTTCAACTCCTACAACTGCCAATCACACTCCAGAAGAAATACACTCTGATCCATCGCTGGTTCCAGTATCTTCATCACAGGTTACCGAAGATGATAAGCAGCTAGCAGTTATTGCTGAGAACTCTGAGGAAGCAATATCCGACATTATAACCTCAGTCAATTTCCATGGTGACAGATGTGATGTTTATGGTGCACATAATCAAGTTGCAGAACCATCTGCAGAGGTTAGAGGAGCAAACTGAGTTTTGATTCTTCTTTAATGATTTGCAGACATTGGATTTTTAGATTAGTAACTATACTTTATCTTTACTACCTCAGGCAGCTCAGCCATTCAACTGGGACTTACTTAATCCGCCACTTGAGCAATTGGATGACAAGTTATTCTCCCCAGCTCGTGTCCATGTTCTGCCAGAATTTTATTATCAAGCAAACAATGAATCAGATGGCAGCTGTGAGCTGCAACATCAGTATGGTACAAATGAGATAAATGTTACAGATTATTATAACTCATTTATTGATGCCTACTGCTACAATGAGTCTATAAGCCAAAAGGTGAACCCTGCCTTGTTTAATGTTTACGACAGTGGATTGTTCATTAAATCAGATGTGCAAATAGCCAATACAACGGTGAGTAATAGCTCTAAGCCTGTAGCCCTATTTGTCTTTTGACCATTCTTGGTTTTACCACCATGTGTGTTTGTCTTGAAACACCTAGTGGCAGCTCTAACCTTTTTTCAATTAATAATTGCCCTCTAAATTGACACATCAAATCACAACTTACATTATATCTGTTTATATGAGTGAGCCTCTGCACAATCGTAAAGTTGTTTTCCTTGTGGCCTGGAGGTCATGGGTTCAAATCTTGGAATAGCTTTTTGCTTGTGAGGGTAAGGTTTCTTACATCTACCCCTCCATCCCCACTAGATGGGAGCTTCGTCCACTAGGCCACCCTTTTTTATGAGTGAATTTAGCATGGTTTGCTTGTTCTGCTTATCTAATGTTAGTCTTATTCTATGCTGCAGCATATACAAGCATTTCATGCTGCTTATCCTGAGGAGGCAATCGATAAAATGACTCCTTTGTTACCGAGCACGGGCAACGATTTCTGCAGCTCCATTGCCTCTGACCATAGGGGCAATGACCATAAAAGTAATGTAGGATTGTTGCAAAATGATTCCTATCTGTTTTCCTCAAATAATGTTAGTATGGGGGAAGTGTACAATGGGGTCAATGGTTATGAGCAAGCTAGAAACTTTGATACAGTTGTTAATGGGGATACTGGAATCAGGATAAGGACTCGGCAAGTACGAAATGAACAGCCAAACATCAACACCATGGTGCAATTGCAAGGTTTTGCTAACAGGAGAATACTATTGGGAGGATTTGTTATGCATCCGCATGGTTGTTCTGATGAGACAGCAAAAGATGGGAGTTATTCACCAGAAGACCATAGTTCAAAATCAACTATTGCTGGGGTAAGAGATTTGTGCATTTAACTTGTGTATCTGACTAAGATTTCACTGCATGTGTTTTGAGATTTGTGAGTTCCTCTTTTGCAGAAGAGTGAAGCTTCAGAAAATCATGCTGCTGGTGAGAGCAGCGCTGTTACTGGTGATGATGAACTAGAGAAGGCATTGGCAGAGTTTCCTGACATGAGTAGGATTTGTCTGCTACAAGTTTCTTCTGCAGAGTCCATGGGAGTAGAAGACTTAACATTGAAAAGAATGGTCTTCGATGCGTCAAAGACTTCCTCCAATCGTGTCACGTGGTCTTTTGTTTTTGCAGTTTCAGCCATTGTCCTGGTCCTACTAGTATTCCTTTTTAATATATGGGGATATCTTCAATATTAAGTTGCTTACTATGACTATGAGATCATTTCTTTGTGATTTGCCTCCATTGTTTTTTCGTGCTAGTTAAGGAGGGTTGTACCCTGTAGGAGTTGACTTAGATATGTTGGTGAGAATGTATAATAATATGATGTTATATTATCTATGTGCATATGTAGTTGTTTTGTTGCTGCTTTGCTTCCCCATGCGGTTTTATTTCCAAAATTATGAGCTAGCTATCACACTAGTACCATTGTATTAATTTTTTGAAGCCTCTATTTTATCCTTTTATTAGTCACCTAAAAAACTTTTCATAGGAGAAAGATTTTTAAAAACTTTTCACTGCCATTGCATGCACTACTGATCTGTCATTGGTTGAAAAATATATTTAAGTTAAAAAATTAAAAATTAATTTTTTTCTGATCAATCATAGTTGATGACACATACAGTGACACAATTTGTGGGACAACAAATGTGTACCCTTTTCATACAACCTTATATTCATTCATACCTTAAAAGTAAACATGGATCAATGCTTATTCTCCACCTGACTGTGAGTTCAATCTGACATGACTCTTCCCAAGTGTTTCATGTCACCCAACTAATTTATTGCATGCTTTAACTAGAGAGTTGCACAATATAATTTCAAATGCATGCAATATACTTTTCATTTGTTCTCCTCAAGATCATGGACTATTATATGAAAATTAAACAACCTAGAATCTAATTTTGTATTGACTTTATTTACTGAGATCAAAATCTCAGCCGTCGACTTTCTATTAAATGGTGTTGACTTTATTTACTGAGACCAATCAAAGTCATGTGATTTTTTGGTACTACTTAAAGGAAGCATTTTAGTAGTAAATAAATTATAAAGAAATCAGTGCCAATAGAGATATATAATATAACTATGGAAACAGAAGCAAGTAAAAAAAAACACTGGAGAAACCCATACATAACAAAAAAAAGCATTTACTCTGTCACAAGTCAAACAACAACATTCATGAAAAATAAATTACATGGACTTGAACCTTGTATACCAAATCCTATCCTTTGGTCTCTAAAAGACATCAAATTTGATCAGTACTTGTAGTCCTTAATATGGAGACTCTCTTAGGCACCCTGACCAAGTTGAGCACTGCCCTTGTAAATTCCTAGAGTTGCTTCTGAATTACCCTTGGCCCTTGTCCAGACCCTGAGTAGTTGTTTCACCATTGGTTCCAGCAAGAGTTCTATAATACCCTTATCAACCTTGATACCAGGAAGCACAGGATAACATCATAGTTAAATGGAGATAAAATGTAAACAAAAGATCACTATTATAAATTCCAAAAGGCCATGATTAAATCAAAAAAGTAATGACAACAATGCATGTTCAAAGTCATCGATGCAATGCTCATCAGTTCACAAATCAAACTATAAGTGTTTAGATACGATAAGCTCCAGTACCTGCGGAGTTCGCGAAGGGCACGCCTATTTGTCTCAACATTGATGCTGGCTAGACACTTACCAATGGTTCCACTTGATTCATCAGCATTGGCAATGATGGGCTTAAACAAAATAAACATGAAGGTTAGGCTACTGCCTTAAGGTTGTGCCTTTTGCTTCATATTCTAAATCAAACTTTGAAACTTTTAACACTATGCATTAAGATGGAGATGGTTTTAGAAAAGCTGTGAACTTCACCATGTGGCCTCCCATATGTACATTCCACTCATGTATCAATTTATCTCTTACATAAGACTATTTTTTGACCCAGACCCACCTCCCTGATGCATCATGGTGAGACATGCATGAAAAATAGACCACATTGAGCGTACTAAGACAAGAAAAATCATGTTATTATTCTTCACAGACTTTGTGTTTGTGATATCTAATGTGAGAACTGTCATTAGATTATACATTAATTGACCCAAGTCATCGAAGGCAAGTATAAATCAGTGACCAATTCATAGGCACAACAATATTACTGCATCATTATAACTAGGTCCCTTCATATAGATGAACACAACGGTTCCTTCATAACTACATTGGTACTTTTTTCTTCTTCTTGTTAGCAAAATCTATTGAAGGAGCACAAAGGGTGCTAAATCCATATACAACAAATAGTTAAATAGAGTAAATGATTAAAAATGATAGCCCCTTCCAAACAAGTAATAGGCTTTGTACACTATTGAGTAAAACCATATCTACAAAAGCAAAGAATTATCTCCAAGATCTAACCAGGATCAAGTCCATTAAATGTATAAAGTCATATTTAGCATTTGAAAAAAAATAAAATCATTCGGCATAAGTCACCATACAATAGCAAATCAAATCATTCTCCAAATAATGCTAACTAACAAATTGACCGCCAACTCTAAATAATGCTTTTCATGTTACCTTAGATTCTCCAATAATGCTTCTCATATCTCTCATGTAATCATATGATGTGTTTGTACCTATGTCTTCTAACATTTAATAATACACTATTGCTCTATGATTTGTACCTAACTTTCCTCAATATGTTTTTGGTCATTGAGATGTCTTTGTAATCATTCAGAAACTGGAGATCTTTGCTTCAAAAGCAATTCAAACTTCACATGCTAAAAAGCTAAAGAGAGAAAGATCCAACAACAAAAAACTGCCATCAGAAACCATCAGACATTCTACATGCATAGCAGGGCCATCAATTATAGGTATATTTTTTATGTCCTACATTCTTTTCTAATATACATGGTGAAACTCGGCATAACAATAAATTTGCTTCCCTTGCGACACGAATGTCATAAGTTCAAATACTAAAAATAGTTTTTTCGCTTACAAGAATAAGACTGTCTATATCTACCTTCTTATATGTGAGCCTAGCATAATGTACCATCATTTTATTCTTTTGTAATATAAATGACAGAAATTCAACTTGTCTTGCTGTGGTGATGTATAATTTATACAAGAACATTACAAATTTGTAAGTTATAATGAGAAACCTATAGTAAACTATCAGAGTAGCTCAATATAAAATTTCAAACTGAGTCATTGGTAGTGAGTAAAATAAAGAGAACAGGGCAATTGAGCTTTTTGTAGGATTTCTTGATAACTATAACAATTTCATGTTCCCTTGTGGGTGCCCTTTGATCAGGAGTAAGGACCCTCTCTATTAATGGAAGTGTCACTAAATAACACATAAAATGTAATATGTAATAACACTTTTATTCTTTTATTTATTATGAAATCACATTTTTTGCTATTGAAAATATGAATAAAAGTAATTATTTGTCTCTCTATTAATAGAAATGATTATTGTTGATAGATCAGAGATCCTACTTTTGATCTTTGTCGGTGTGCTTAGTTCTTTTTCACTGGAAATAATATAGTGAAATGTTGCTCATCAGCAATTATACCAATCACAAAAGTAATATAATGAGTGAGTGGATATCCTCTCACATGGATTATCACTATCAATTACTGAATTCACCAAGTAAAATAGTCTTTCCAATTAAGGGTGAAGAAAAGCCCCAAATCTTCAAGGATGAATGAGTCTTTCCAATTAAGGGTGAAAATAGTATTCCTCCGCTCTAATGTGCACATAAATGCATCACTTATTACACAAGTTCATAATGGAAACGTGGAATTCTCTCATAAGATAAATGTTTATAAGGTGAATGTGTGATCGTATTGAGCAAATGACAAAAGCCAAGGTACAATGATATATATTTTGTACCAACAAAGAGAATAGGGGTGGTTGAGTATAATTGCTTTAGTAATAGTCTAATAAAACTAAGCAACCAGCCACTCTTTTCTAATAAGTCTGGGAAAGGACAATACCTTAATTATGATCCCTTTACAAACCTCTCCTTCATTACTTAATTAGACCATCCCAACCCTATTCACATAATCTTTCACACTTTGATCATATAAAAAATTATATACACTTAGTGTATCATTCATTCTTTAATTTGAATTATTCAGGGTCAATGATGTAATGATCGTGTAAAAAACTCTTATATGGTCAGTGTATATCTTTTTTCCCATTACGAATGAATTTTTTTAAAATAGATACATAAATTAACATTTTATGATGACAAGACGACTCATGTTACAAAGGATCATTCAGAATCATACATTTTCCTTAACCATTCGAGTGTTAACTCAATGCTCATTTTGCTTTCTATGTATCAGGTGGAACATGCTTTGGTTGGTGTAATTTATTAGTCTTTAGGATCTTGTGGTTGAAATCTCTCACCAAAATAACCATAGTAGATACTGTTAGTGCACAATGATGAGTCATCTCCACGTGTGACCACACACATACCTAGTAAGTTGTAGCACTTCTTTCTTCATTGTTCCAAAAGCAATCAGTAATCAAGTCAAAAGCTTTTATTTTGTGCTGTTGAGAACAACCTAATTTTTTTAAGATTGGTTTTCAGTTTTCCTTATCAAGGGGCTTGTTTGGCTATGCTATGACTCAGAAATTCATGACCAATCCAAACTATCCACGTGTTAGCATAGTTTGGCAAGTACACATTATTTAGTAGAAAACTTGTCCTATCACTTTTTGGTATATATTATTTAGTTACCAGATGTAATAGAAGAATACAAACAAGACATTAGTCCATATGTAAAGTTTATTGGATCCCTGATAATGACATTTGTTGGAATGGATAAACATAAATTCTGAAATGAATTAATTCTTTATCCAAAAAAGTGAAAAATACTATTATAATCTTATAAAAGAAAAAAAATGTAATGGAGGAAGAGGGGATTCATTGATTGATATAACCAGAAAAAATAAGTGGCATTTCATAATCGAAGGTAATGAAAAAGATAATTGATTAAGCTTTTTCATGGAAAATAGAAAGATCTCTAACATCCCCACGTGGAATCCACTTTGTTGGATTAGTTTAATCACACAAAATGTCTAAATTTCTATGATCCCCACATTTCATCCATCCCAATTACATTTCATGAAAATGAGAATTGCGTTGCTTAAGCTCTAATTAGTGTTAAAGCAAATGTACTAGCTAATCTCATTTTAAGAAATAACAATATTTTTTTGATCAAATTCATGACACGTGGCTTGCTTGATTAGTACCTACTCTTTCATCAACTAATTTTGAGAAGTGTTTAACATAATTTTCCACGTAGCTATAAATGTATATATATATCAGCAATTTATATGCATTGAATCTTTCACTTTGGTTAGATGAACTTATCTCATCTTTGATATGTAACTCGTCGATAAAATAAATGCTTAATCTTATCTTTACGGAATCTTAGTGATTCTTAATTTTTATTTGAAGAAAGTGTGTTAATTTGAAGTCATGTGGCAAACAAAGAAAGTTATCTTGTTAGGAAGCTTGCTTCATGCTTGGTGCATATGGGGGAAGAATGACTAATCAGCAAGAAAAAGAACAAAAATATTTTAAGAAAAATAATGTATGAGATGAATTATGAGTCAGTACTCAGTAGTCTAAAATGGCAGCAGTTATGTCGTTAGCAGGTAAAGATTCTCAATAATATTAAACTTATAAATCTCATTCTTTAAAGGAAACAAGTTAATCTCTTCTTGGACTTATGTTAAATCCCTTCTGCACCAGTTATGCTGTGCCTGTTAACTGCAGCATAAACCTGTACCAACTTCTAATTATTTAAGAGTAAGCTAATAAACTGTTTCATTTTAATATATAATGCACATATATACAGGGAGAATCTTAGAGTTACATGGTCATTTATTTTAGCTTAGGTAGTGCTTTGTCATTTGCTAAGTAGTATAGTAATTCTGTATAAAACTTACAGTTTCAAATCAAAGAAAAAACAAGGTTAAGTAAAATTGGTGACAGGACTCATAATAGGTGCCAACACTATAGATCCACACCTAGTTTAGTGAGAGTGAGTTAATCCTCAAAAACTAGGTAGGTGTGAAAGGTCGTGAAATCTTTAAACAAAAATTTGTTGTCCCAAATAATAATAAACATTTAATTTTTTTAATTGATATTATATATTTTTATTAGCATAAGACATGATTTAGAATAATATTTAAGATTATGTTCTCAGTACTTACACATGTGCCATAGAATGACACTTCACCACCTTGTCATAAAAAATCTGCCAGTCGGTGGAATATAGAAGTATTATCATTTTTGAGTGTTTTTCTTTCTCTCTCTTTTCCTACTTGGCCTTACCATTAATCACCCCTTTGTCTATAAATCTTGGCACCTTGCTTCATTGCTTCACCCCTTCTCTCCCTCCAGCCTTGTAGAATGAAAAGAAATAGTTAACTAATTCTCTCTTTTGTGTAGTTAGTGGCAATGCATGTGATCAGGAATCACTCAGTGTAGTTTTATTTGCTAATCACCCTCTTAATCCTTCCTTATAATATCATTCACTACTCTTTTCCAAAATCAGAATTCTAATTTAATATTTCATTTCCATCATCATTCATATCATAGAGAAAATGGGAGAGGAAGCAAAACAGGTGAGTGTTATTTTTCTTACTCATTTCTTAGACAGCATGGTTTGCATTATTACTTCTAGTACTTATCATGTTTTTCTATAGGAACAACCCAAGGCTGAATCCAAGCCAGAGAACAAAGCAGAAGAGAACAAGGAAGAAAAACCTGCAGAGGAAAAGCCTGGAGAGGAGAAGAAGGAAGAAAAACCTGCTGAAGAAAAGCCAGCTGAGGAGAAGAAGGAAGAGCCTAAACCACCAGCATCATGTGTGTTGTTTGTGGACTTGCATTGTATGGGATGTGCCAAGAAAATAGAGAGATCAATCATGAAAATGAGAGGTTCACATTTGTTACAATCTTCTTTCATTTGTTGTTTCTAAATTTCATGCATGCATGTGAACTCATTTTGTTTAATTTGTGTTAATCTTCCTAATAGGTGTTGAGGGAGTGGTAATTGATATGGCAAAAAATGAAGTGACCATAAAGGGCATAGTGGAGCCTCAAGCTATCTGTAACACAATTACTAAGAAAACAAAGAGAAGAGCCAATGTTATATCTCCATTGCCTACAGTAGAAGGAGAACCTATACCAGAAGTTGTTAATTCTCAGGTATCACAAGATTTTTAATTTAATTTCCTCTTTTCTGATTGAGATTTTTTTATACATAAAAAGCTAATTAATTACCTATAAATAGTTAATTACCAATGGTAATTGTTGGTGTTCCAGGTTAGTGGACCAGTTACTGTGGAGCTTAATGTAAACATGCATTGTGAGGCCTGTGCTCAACAACTCAAGAAGAAGATCCTCCAAATGAGAGGTAATTGAGAAGTTACATAATTGGTTATTATTTATCTGTTCCTACATTGTTGGTTGAAATTGAGAAAATACATGTGAAAAGGGAAAGAAATACATAACTAATGATTAAATTTTGTGGTGCTAATGGTAATTTAGTGATTTTGGAAAAGAAACCAATTTAATGAACAAAGGGTGATGAATCATCATCACTATGAAAGTTGGGCATGTGTCCATTGTACTCTCTTGATGTGGAATCATCTAACGTGGCATGGTTTAATGCAAATTGGTTGGTGATGATGTGACATGGGACCCATGCTCCATGTTCTTGCACCTCAAAAAGAGAAAAGAAATTGTATGGGGAGATTTCTATAAAGATGTTCGCCAAATTCTGTCAACTAAAAGTGATAAAATCTTTTACAAATAATATTAAAAAAGGAAACATATATAACTTCAAAACATTCATGCATTTCCCCATCCACCTAACAAAATTTCCTTTTTAGCGCAATCTTTTCATGAAGAGGGTTGTCACATAACAAACTAATCAAGCTTTATTTATACATGAGTGATAGCCTTGTATGTATTATATCATTATCATGCCTCACCCTTTTGGATTTTAGCTAAACGTGTTGGACAAAAAGTAAACTAAAATTTAATTATTTCTATACTTTCCAATTTAATTATAATGAATGTGAAATCATGTTGTTTAATTAATGTAGGGGTGCAAACAGCAGTGACAGAACTTAGCACGGGTAAGGTTATAGTGATAGGGACCATGGATGCAAAAAAGTTAGTGGAATATGTATATAGACGCACCAAAAAGCAAGCCAAAATAGTTCCACAACCAGAACCTGAACCTGAACCAGAAAAGAAAGAAGAGAACAAAGAAGGTGAGGAGAAACCAGCAGAAGAGGCTAAACCTGAAGAGACAAAAGAAGAGAAGAAAGAAGAAAAGAAAGAAGAGGAGAAAGCACCAGAAGAAGAACCAAAGAAAGAAGAGATTGGTGAGAATATTAAGGATGAGAAGAAAGAAGAAAAAGGTGGTGAAGAAGGTACAAAAGAAGAAGCCAAAAAAGATGAGAATGAGTTTGTGGTTAACAACATTGATGAAGAAGGAATGAAGAGGATGATGTACTATTATCCTTACCAACCACTCTATGTCATTGAAAGAATTCCACCACCTCAACTCTTCAGTGATGAAAACCCTAATGCATGTTGTATTTCATAAAACACTTCATAGATGAATATGAAAAACAAGAATAAAACAAAGACAAAACCAAAGGCCCAATTTTCAAATGGAAACACATGATTATAAGTTAATTTATAATATATATCCTCATGTCTTTTTTTATGTATGTACGATATATTGTTATACCAATCATAAATCAATATGTATAAATGCATGTAACTTAGGTGCACCTAAAAGGTTTCCTTTTTATTACTTTTCTTCTCCCTTTTGTTTTGTGTTTAATTAGTTTTATGTTCACTAATCAAATTTATAGGTTGATGATTGGCATATAATTATGAAAATGGAATAGGCAGGTTGCAGCCAAAACTTATGAATTCAACTTTCATCTGTGACGTTGAGTTTAAAAAAATGTGGGATGTTAAAACTTAAGAGTATACTCTCTTCAAACATTTTGTGATTCAGTATATTTTAGGTGAGATCCATTAATCTATGCAGGGTTGCTTATTTAGTGGATTCCACTTTAAAATTAATCATAAATTGGCACATATATTATAAGAGATACTAGTACACGGTGGTTAGATAACATGGCTAAATTTAAAATTGGTGGATAGACATTTTGACATAAAATTAATCATAAATTAACACGAATATTGTAAGAGATACTAGTACATATGATAATGGATCTATCACTAAGGACATTTTGCCTAATAATTTACCTACGATAAACAATTATTCTAAAATTTGAATCACTCACCTTATATAGATAGAATTCGTTTGTAGTTATTATTTACTTTCACTATAATCAATAGGACTAGTGTAACTTTTTAAAATTTTTGAACTTATGACATCCCAGCTAGTGATGATTATAAATTGTGGATTTTTCCAAAAGAGAATAAAGTATCTCCTTGGTATAAGGAAGGAGATAATTTATCTCTTAAAAGTATGACATATGTCTTATTTAATCATTTTCTATAAAAATATTTTTAAAGTTAAACAAAATAGTACATATGTCATATTTTTACTGACAGGGAAAAATAAGTTATCTCCTATCATGAAAAGATATTTTATTCTCTTTTCCAAATGTGAGTAGTGTAGTGAAAAAGTCTCATGTTGGAAAGAAGTAAATGAGTTAAAAACCTTATAAGTTGAGAGAGTGATTACTGATTCATATGTATAATGAATTCAGATATGATATCAAACTCATTTATAGAAAGACTTCATCTCAAGAATAAAAATATCTCATTAATTAGACTCTTCTATGTCATATTTTTTATTAAAATCAACCTCAGATCATCCTGGGTCCTAGACAGTCACATTGTTGCATTTGTCCAAGACTAGGCCTGACCAGACGAAGTCCTCGTATAGTTACTCAAAGCAAATATAATTTGAGTAAAGGCATGTTGCAACATATGTGTACCTTAACTTGGTTTTTGTTTCTAGCTAGACCTCGGTGTTCAACAGGAAACGACAGTTTGCATGTGCATGGCATTAGCATCGATGATTAGTCCTTTCTGCAAATGATCATGTCCTACAAAGTTAAGGTGGGGAGTCTTATAATTAACTAAGTTGCCCAAGTTCCAAGCTCTTTTGAAATTTAGTTACTACTTATCTTCTTTGATAAGGAAAGCAACCCACATGGGAGCCAAACTCCAAAACTTTCCAATTCCCAATGAGAAAAATGAGAATACATTTATCACTTTTGGTTAAACCAACATAGAGTTGTTGATACAGCTTTACACCCAACAATGTCACCACCCATATCACATTCAAAACATAACATCAATTTCATTAATCAAAGCCTGATTAAATTAATCCTCTTAATCTAATTATAGTGAAGCAGCTACATTGATGGTTAAAAGGTTCTTTTTGAGAGAATCTTATGGATTGTGATTGTTAAAATAGTTGAGCATTGGTTAGTTGGTTAATTAGTTTAGTTAGGATAATTAGTTTTTCTATCCTTTATATAAATGATTCAATGTAATTTTGTTATCAATCTATTTAATATTCAATGAATAAAACTATTTTTTTTCATCTTTCTTGATTCATCAAGAAATCTTTTTCATGTCTCCTACTATTTTAACAGTGATGAGTCTAACTGGCCATGATTCATGTCCTGAACAAAGACTTACAAGAATAATGTGGAGGCAAAAAATGATGCACCCCTCGTATTCTTATGGGTGTGAGAAGAAAATTAAGAAAGCCTTATGTCTTATCTAGTCTTAAAGGTAAAAAAAATCAATTTGGTCACAGTAGTTTCCTATACCATGCCTCATGTTTTAATTTTTCTGAACTTTCGGGTACACTCCCACAAATTGTGCCACATGTATCAGTAGATGTAATTTGTCAGAAAAATAATCAATTATTAATTTTTTAACTTAAAAATATGTTTTTAACCAATCAGACTAGTAGTACATACAGTGGCATAAGTTGTGAGACAGCAAATGTGCTCCAAACTTTTACCAAATTATTTCTCAATTTGTTCTTAATTTACACACAAAAATTCCTTTTTGTGTGATATATGATTTGTTTTTATATGGAAGGCAAAAATATTTATATTTTCATATGAAACCGTACGAATGGTCTATACTCTTGGATAGATCCATATGGAAGTTTTTTGACACTTCCATATGAGCTCATAAGGAAGTTAAACAAATTATAATTCCATATAAAACCATATGGGAAATTGGGTCTGAAAAATTAATATGGGGTGTCCAAATTGAATCTTTTTGCAAATCATGCTACATATGGCAAGCTTAGCGTGGGCTTTAGAAATTCATAACTTGAGTTTCGGTTCCATTGAAAATTGTATCCAATGGGCCGTGGGCTATGATAAGTTAAAAATTGTTTTTTAGCATAAAATTTTATTTTCTAAGGGAAATTGCAAGCACAATATCATCAGTGGGATCTATTAATTTAATAGTGTAAATCATGGACGGCCTTCAATTTCAAATTACATTGGTGTTTTAAGTAGTATTTATTTTATCATATTTGGTTTTGAATTATTATTATTTTGTAAGGAAATTTTGTTTTCTCTTCTTTGCTAAAATGAACAATAACTAAGATCTTTATTATAGACTATGTTAAACTCAATTGTCTACGGTATAAACTTGAAATCTGAACATGGATATTTTAGAATTTATAAGTTGATTTTTTTCCTTTTTACTTTGAGTTAATCTATAACCCTTTGAACTTTTTTGTTATGTAACTTCACAATTTATAGATTCAAAAGTTAAACACAAATTGTGTCCCGTACCTTGCTGAGGACATTGAACTAGAGTGTAAATGATAATTAAAAATGAACAGTAAATGATACAATAATTGTGTAAAAAACTCTTATGTTATCAATGTGTACATTTTTTCTCGATTATTGATAACATGTATATAGGAAGGATTCACTTACTCCAAAAGTAAGTTTTTTTAAATTTACTTATCATCCTATCCATCAATTATAGGGAAATCCCCAGTGGTTTCAATTAGCGAGTAAACCATTAGATGTCCCTAAAATTGATGGCTAGATTAAAGAATAAATTTAAAAAATTTACTCTTGAAGTAAGTAGACCTCACTCACAGGTATATAGTCACTATTGTACTTGTAAAAAATGAGTAAATTTTTTAATGGACTTGTCCCAGACCAGGCATGTCTCACGTGTATATATATATATTTGATTGTTCAAGCATTTTGGCTATTAGTCATTGCATTGCTCCTTTTATTCTTTTAACATGTGCTGCAATTTGGTTTTATCATTGCACTTGATCTAATAACATCATGTACTTCATACACACATAGCTAGTCCAGGCTAAAAAAATACAATCACTCATTATGTTATATTTGGATGCATGTTTTCTAATTGAGGCAAGTTACGTTCTCTCAAAGGTACATTTAATTCAACTGTTTTTACCGATCAATGTTGAAATGGGTCAATCTAGATATCTACCCTCGTGCAACAACATTTGCTAGACGAGCCCTGAGATTTAAATTGCGATCTAACACTATAATTTAGGCCATGGCGTGTAGCTCTGCTAGTTTTCAACTTTTCATAACTACGTAGTTGATGCAATTGCAGCCACATCGACAACAAAATAACACAATATGTAATTACAGTAAACATAATATAAGGCTTTATTTGGATGCAAAAGTGAAAATAAGAAGAGAGAAAGAGGTAAGAAAGAGAAAGAGTAGAAATAAAGTAGATTTTAGTGATGTTTGGTATAAGAGAAGAATGAGAGAAAATGAATAGAAATAGATATTTTATACTCTTTCTCTTTTGTTTGGTTGAATAGAAAATGAAAAGAGAGATAATGTTATAATTCAAATAACAAAAATGTCCCTAGTAATATTTAAAAGTAAAAGGTAGAAAAAAAATTGAAAGATATTTATATGATTGCATGCAAAAATTTCATCTTCTCTCTCACCAAAGGAGGAGAGAAAGTTTTTTGTGTGGGACCCACATACTTTTTAGTCTCTTCTCTCTTCTAAATCAAATCAAACAAAAGAAATTTGCATTTTCTCTTCGATCTCTCTCACCTTTTTCTCTCCCCTCTAACTCTCCTCTACCAAAGAGAGGCTAAGTGTGTTCGTCATTCTTATTTTGGCCATTCAACTATGACCATCATGATCAATGTACATTTCAAACCTGGAGCAAATATTTCTTAGATCCAAGGATTCATACCACAATAGAAGAGTCAATTATCAAAGCTCTTAATGTGCCAAACTCATGTGTAAGGAAACATAATCTGGTCACTTAATCATATTTCGAAAAGAAGTTAGCCAAATCCTTCCTGGTTGACAAATCCAATGCATGGAAATATCTAACTTCATGTTCTTAATGGTGAAATTAAGATTGTCCTAATACAATTTATTCAATCAGTTAGTTATACTTATTACTAAACCAAGTTATAGATGAGAAATTATTTCTTCATATTTTTAAGTGCTGCATCTAGATGTTAAGCCAATGGAATACCTAAAGGCAAAAAGGTTAGCCTAGTACACGAGGCTCATACTTATTGGGGGAATGAAGATAGTAAATGTATACAGGCTTATCTCACAAGTGAAGAGATTATTTTTTAGATTTAAATGTGTGACCTCATAATCACTAAGTAACAACACTACGATTTGAAAATTTGGTTTACAAATTAGTGAGCTAAACAACTAAATGCACCACAACCCGTAAGCTACTCCAATATTCCTTCCACTAGGATCCAACCAGATCAACTCTTCAAAAGATATGATTAGACCATACAAAAATCATGACTAAAATGAGTTCGAGATCCCCATAATGATCATTTACGCGTAATTTAGTAAATCCACCCTAATAAACAGTGTATATGAGTGTGATATATAATCTCTTTTGAGGCTTCAATAAGGTCAAATTGTTGCATCTTATTAGATATATAACCCTTTTTGGTAATTACCACATAAAAGTATGCTAATAATTATGTGCCTAATTTCCCTGTCACATTCACCAGAAAGTGCCAGAGTTCTAATCTTTTTTGCCTAACCACTCGTTCTTTGTATCTATATATACATAACATGTTATCATGTACTTTTCAACCCCACAATTCAATACTCTATTTGCACAAGTTCACATCTTATAGCTACCAAACTCACCTTACTTATAGGGACCCTTACCCTTAACCTTAAGCCTCCTTTCTAAGAATTTGAGCCTTCAAGAAAGATGATAATGGTTGTGGTCATGACAGAGATACTGGGAGAGTACACAGAAGTGCTGGCAAGGGTGACGGAACGCCTCTTTCCGCGGCGGCATGGCTTAAGTTTTGGCACTCTCAGGAACTTCAGTTTTGCTTCTACAACCTCTTCTTCAGATTCATCAGCTTCTTTTCTGGTTTACTTTTAATCATTTTTTGTCAGAATGGAAACTGTGTTTAGGATAATTTATTGCATAATAACTTGATTATGTGAAGAGAAGAAGAGGTTTTCTTCTATGGGTTAGGACATGTTGGACCCTTTTGCATTTGATGTGTAACTATAAGAGAGATTTTGTTATAAAAGATTAGCCCTTTGCAGCTTTGGTTATCTCTTTTAACATTCATTTATTCAATTTTACCTTGCCTTAAAGTTCTGCAGTTTCAGAAGCTTAAAATATGCCAAAAATTATAAATAAATGTGCAATGGTAATAAAAGTATAAATTTATTATCATGGGGGTTGCACACATGAACAACAAAGCAATGAGCATCCAAAATTTTCAAATAATAAAAAAAAAAGTAATTAATCAAATAAGCATATGTCAGCGGAATATAAGGATCATCTGTCTCATTTTTTTATGTCATGATATCCCAACTCACTTGGAAATTACCATCTATTTAAAATGGAAAATCATAAAAACATAAAATATTTTTTTTTATATTATTTGATGAGATTTGATTAACTTAGTACATGAGGACATCATTTTTTTTAGAGGATTCTCATTCCCAAGCATGACCTATTTTACGGTAGGAAAACATATCTTACAGATTAGATCCTTGTTCAGGAGATTAATGGTTTTTTTGTGTCCCCTTTTTTGTCTCTATGATAATCCTCTGCTTTTATAGCTTATGAAGAAGAAAAAAACATAGAGTACTTGGTTTGCATCCACACCTGTATTTTGAACCTATCCACACAATGAAACAGAATGCATGAGTTTCAATTAGACAATGATGATTACATATAGTATTAGTTATGAAAGAAACAATGCAACTTCAATCATAGGGTGTTGAGAGTGAGACACTAAGCTATTGTATCATTTATCAAATTGACAATTTCTTTTGGACCTTATCTTGTTATCTTGGAATTACCTCTCCAAGGAATATATAGAATTACTATTGGAAACGACATCCATAGTTCATGTATCTTTGCAGAAAAGTTAATCACATAAAAGCAATTATGCAGTGTAGAGGAAGTAAAAGACATTTGAAAACTTAGAGCCACATAAATTCAATTATTAACTAGTGTATGTCAGTGTCTGACTTTAATTTATCTTAAAAAATAGTACCTTCTTGTCCATAGTAGCACGAATCAAATATTGCATACATGTTACATTGTTACTATTGGTTATCCAATATCTAGTTACTTCAAGTGAAGGTCCACTATCTCGATTAAGACAGTTTTTAAAGCTCCTTTTAGCTCTTGCAATATTGAGTAGCTGAAGAATCCTCCATTTTTAATTATTGGTACAAATATGTACCAATGATATTTGAGTTTTATACATTATCATTGTATCTAACATTTTATTATTATTAACTTTTTAAAAGAAATAATACAAATGAATAATATGTAGTATATTGACTGTATAAATATTACCCTCTTTATTAACTATTATCAAATGACAGACAAATCTAGGCAAAGAAAAGTCCTTACTTTCAAGACCCCCCTTTTCTCCTGACAAAAGTCATTTGGGAAAATCTAACCAGTAATTCTATGGAAGACTTATTGAATTGGTACCTCAAGATTGTTGGATGAAAATTTGACGTCCTAGATTCCAATTTATATTTTGATTCATATTTTCATCTAAGTTGTGCAATTTTCATCCAATGAATTGCATCTATTGAAGTCATCTTATGTTTATTTTTTGAATACTTACACTCTCATTGTGTTATACATATTACTTAAAAGATGTGTATGGAGTATAGGTTGAGTGGTTAAGCTTAAAGACAAAGTTCCTTAGGAAAACACTCACATCACTTGGGCTCAAACAGAAACACTTGATATACTGATAATCATTTTATAGATATATATACATGAGTGATGAGTCAATGACCCACCATCACTTCTATCATCTCATTTCCATAGACATATATTATATGAGGGTCACACGTTGAAGTATTAAACACCACTAATCACATTTTTTTGGAAATGCACATCTCAGGCGTGGGTATTCGGAAATCCAAACAATTGAAAATGGACTAAAATATTGTTTCATCATTTAAGTAAAAGAAGTATTTAGGTGAGTTTGATATCACACCTTGACCCAAGATTTATTCATTTATATGCTTTTTAATTCATATATTTTTATATAATGTGAGACTTCTTCTTTCGAGTATTAGGTACATTTGAGTTCAATTGTCTATCAATTGTCTATCTAATTGTTTTGTCAGACACGAAACATGCCACGTGACCTCTCATAAGGAAGATTTTCAACACTAGGCCACACATAGATTTATCGACCACCTGTTGTTTTAATATTTGGTTGAGTTGTTGGATAATGAGCTCTGATACCACTTGCTGGATTG
Organism: Lupinus angustifolius; assembly: GCF_001865875.1. Classification (NCBI taxonomy): domain Eukaryota; kingdom Viridiplantae; phylum Streptophyta; class Magnoliopsida; order Fabales; family Fabaceae; genus Lupinus; species Lupinus angustifolius. Next base: position 2,977,750 of record NC_032019.1, on the reverse strand, counting down.
AGGAATTCAAACAATGAGAGATTTTCATCTATAAACTAAAGTATTCTTCTATAAGTTAAGTGAAAGAAAAATATAAATGAGTTTGAGACAATCAAAACCCTAAAACATTAGCTGTGAGTTCATCTCCTTACATAATTTTTAACTCGTCTATTTTTATCCATTATGTGTGTGTGAAAAACCAAATAATAGCAACTACAAGGGAAGGGGCAATCAATTTGGAGCTTCATGGTTTGCTTCAATGGCCAGGTTCCTCCATTTTCTATAGTGTATGTTTATGTTTTTTGGATAGGTTTGAAAAATATAATGCAACAATATCTGACTTGATTAGGTGCTAAAGGGTCATCAATAAGAAATTTTTTAAACAAGAAATTAAGAATACTATGTTTCTTTTCCAACAGAAGTTGGTAACTTTATAAAAGGAGGATACATGTTGAGCTAGAAATAGTCACCCTATGCAATTTGCATTAGTCTGTCTCCTTTATTTTATGTTTGCTTCCTATAATGGTGATTTACTGATTTTATTACATTACATGCTTTACTCAATATAATGAGAATTATCAAGTTTGTTTGTTTAAATGTTGATTCCATTTCACAGAATCATAAATTTAGTATTCTTTCCTAGAGAGGTAATAAGTAGGATTATTAATAGCAAGTCCAAACCTTAAGATAAGGTTGCACTAATAGCATCAACAACAAAATAATATTTATTTCAGACTAACTAAACTAAACTGATAACCGAGTCAGTTAGATTAAAACTAATTACTTAACAACTTTACTCAAGTATTCTCTAATAATATATATCATTAAACTTGAATATGACATATGTGACCTTAAAATGTATATGTGAGCTTAGTTAGACACATGCATTATAACTCTAACTACAATTTAGACATTAAGATACGTTATGTATTACAAAAGAGAAAAAATGACGGTATATAAATTTTATATATTATTATTTCATGATTCATTATTCATATTTAATTATGATTGATTATTTTAAAAATGTAATCTAAATTAATAACCGATAATATAATAACTATATAAAAATCTTTAAATTAATAGTGTATAAATATTACAATCATTATAAAAACAAGAAGATGCAAATACGTGACATCACGTAGCATGACCTTGTGAAATTGAGGCATGACTAGCAACCCACCCACCACAGGCAAGGTATGATTATCAAATTGTTTTTCCATTACATTGGTAAAAGAGATGAGGGTTCATAATTCATGAAACCACTTATATATGTCATAAACTATGACATTTAAACAATTTATCATAACGTCTATTAGGTAGAATATATGTGCATATTATCATCAACTCGGGACCTAAAAAAGTAGTTTATGTACCAAATGCAATAGACAACATTACATGAAAAACTTGTCAAAAAACATATATAAGTTAACTTGCCGAGAGTAATATTATATTCTTTTATTAATTCTCTTATATACAAAAAAGTAATACATATCACTTGTAAATCAACCATTAATAAATAAAGTATCAACTTATGACATATGTTACTTTCTTGTGAATAAAATAATAATTAGAAAAATTTAGTAGGATGATATATCATTTTCCGCATAAATTAACTTTTGATATTAAATGTTGATTTGAATCAATAAAAGGATTGAGTTTTATGTTATTGATTTGTAATAGCTTCTTAGGACAAACCTAAGGATTTGGTTGAGTTAGCCAGGAACTAGATTGGATGTGCCATGCGTGTAATGAATGTATATTTTATTTTATTTATACTATAATATATTAATAAGTATGCTTATTGCTAGTAGAAGTGAGATATGCACTTTAAGACAAGAAATTAAAGAATGTATATTTGATCCTTGAATAAACTTCCTTTGAGAGGTATATACCTTCTAACAAGTATCTTCTTATATTTTTCTCATAGACTTCCTTTTACACTTTATTCTTTTCTCCTTTTCTTATTTATCACATCATCAATCACATGTCATTGATTCTATATATTTCCTACATCAACTATACTAAAAAAGGTAATACAAGTTTAAAATTTTCAATTGCCATTTTGCTTATTACCCATCTTAAGAGAATTAACGAATCATGATATGCATCATTACTTCATTCCATTTTTTATTAAAATTATATGAATACAAATTAGTAAGGTTTTATAAAGATGATTCAACTTTATTATTTATATGGATAAAAATGGAATTTTAGATAGATGAATAATGTTAGCACTTTATTATCACATTTAATCTACTTTGCATATATGTTTTAGTTGAGTCTATTAATTAAACTGTATTCTGTTTTCATATATGTGAATGCATGAATCCAATACCATTCCTAACATCAATTCTAAAAATAAAGAAAATGTGTAACCCCAATTATTACAAAGGGAGCTTAAGTGTAATAACTAGAGGTTGACATGAATCAGTTAATATATGACAGAAAAAAGTTCAAGGGTACAAGAATTTATTTATTTATAAATTAAACAATATAATAACTTAAAAATTCTCTTTAACCATACAATCTAGTATTAGAAGTCCAATACCGAAGAGAAAGTTAAATCTTTTAGTTAGGTTAGCTCTTCCAAGATAGCTTCAGAAGATGCATTGTTAAGCCATCAAATGAGTTCAACTCATGTGAAAAAATATGTTTAAATATTATGTAATATATTTCGTTAATATTGTTACATAAAATAGAAGTTAATAATAAAACACTAGTTATATACCCACCTTTTATGTATTGATAATGATATAAACATATGGTTTGTGATTATAATTATTGTTAACAATTTTATCATAAATTATATTAATTAACAAAAACATTAATATATATAATATTTTTTTCGTAATTGTTTCATATATTGTTTTCTTTCACCTCCATCTTCCAAAATGTCATTAAAAAAGTAACACAAAAATGCTTTTTTATATAGAAAACTTGTATAACTCATATGTCCTCACCTTTTTTTTATTTGAAAATGTCATTCATATTATTTGAAGAATTATGCCCCTTTAATATGTTTTTTCTTTAATTTAGCTAAAAAACAAAGAACTCCCTGCTTCAAGTTGCTCAGATGCACCGTTTATTAAAAATAAATTAGGGATATGATTTTAACCAAATAAAGAGCATCTAGTGCTTGTATCAACTAATAAGATACTATTGTAAAAATGTATTATTTCATATATTATCAAAATAATCACAACTAATAACATAATATATGAAACAAAAAATATATATATATATATATATATATATATATATGCTTTCCTAGTCAGAAATGCTTCATTCAGCTGATTACAAACAATTTAGTTTAACCATTTATTTCAAGTTTTGAGTCCCTATAATATTTGAGTATTATATAAAAAAAATTGTTACTCATAACCATCTTATCCTAGAAATAAATTGTCTCACATAAAAGACACATGTAATACCAAAAAAGAAACAAATATATAACTAAGGCAAATAAAAGAAAAGATAAAAATATATTGAAGATTTCTTTGCAAGTTTTGAAAGAGAAAGCAAATACTTGATAGTTGCTCATAAGTCTATTTCATTGTTTCTAAGTTTTCCCTTTTCATTCAATTACCTCTAGAAAGTTGGATTTTTGACAAAAATAAAAGGATCTAAAATCATCTCAAAATTATATTCTATATCTTTCTATTTCCACTCTTACCCTAAAAAATCAACCCCAAATCATATGAAAAAGTTTGAAAATAAGAGGCAAGTATAAGGAAAATGAAAGGGAGAAACCAAAAAAATGCCCTCACCATTTAAATAAATAAAAAAAACAACACACTTCAAACTTGGTTATGCTCTTTCTCTCTCTCCACTCTTACTTCACAATTCAGACAAAGATCAATTCAAACCCCATTGAAAAATTAGATCAGAGTTACTCTCATTCTCATTCAACCCTAATGCTTATTTAGCCCCTTTTCTATCACCAATCAATAACTCACCCCTCTTTGCTAACAATTCCTAATTCTCCTTTTTCTTCTCTGCCCATTTTATTGTTATTGCAAAGTTTGTAACTTTGTGTCAGAAACATGAGCGGTGTTGGGTTTAGGGCTTCAATTCCAACCACTTTGAGGAAGACGATCCAGAATATTAAAGAGATCACAGGTAATCACAGTGATGAAGACATTTATGCAATGCTCAAGGAATGTTCTATGGATCCCAACGAGACCGCTCAGAAGCTCCTTCTTCAGGGTATTATTTCTTTTTCTTCTTTCAATTTCTACAATTTTTCGATCTTGTGATCCATGTGTTTTGTTTTGTTTGAATTTGTTTTTCGTTTTTGCTGAACTTGAATGATTGTCTTTTATATGATGGTTTCTTTTACCGTTGATACACTTTTCTTAGGTTTTTTCAATACCCTTTTGGTTTTTGAAGGGCTTTGTGTATATTGGTCTATGAGAAGTTCATTTTCTGGGTCTACACTTTCTTTCATACTAGATGTATTTGGTTGATTTGTTTAGGTAATGGACTTGACTTTGTCTCAGAATGGTTTGTTGTTTCACTTTGGATCATGTTTATATATGGTTAGAATTAATTTGGAGCTAGTTTTGTGTTTAAGCTTCCACTACCACTAAATGTTTAGTTCAGTTGTTATTTTATGTGCTTTGGTTGCATCAAGCTTAGAAAGTCAGTTGTCTTAGTTTTTGCTTGGTAGGATCAGTTGTATGGAGTATAAGTTATCTTATCCTATATTAGTTTATGGTTTGGTGAGCCAATATGATAGGATAAACTTATCTGGTTCGCTTAGCCTACCTTGCTCATTAGTTAAAATGTTAACCTATAGGTTATAAACAAATAGTGTGTGATGGAAAATTTGTCTCCCTCTATTCTAACCCCAGAATAGCCTAGAATCGCCACATCTCTTTGAACCTTGTCTTGAAAACTCCATCCTTCACTATTGCGATCTCGCTGCCATTCAGATCTATCTTGCACCCAGGTGTAGAACCACAAGCCACTCTAAACCCAGACGCGTGCTGTTGTCAGATCAGTGAGGCTGCCATCATCCGAGTTCTCACTGCCATCCTGTACTGCTGCAAGTACCAATGTGGGTGTGGCTGGAGGTTGAAGATGACCTTTCCTGCTGGGTCTTTCCGCAGGAAGAAAATGGGTCTGTCATTGACGTCCATATGTAACTATGTGATCTCCATTTTGCGTCTTTCTTCACACAATTTTGAGTGGATTTCGTCAAGAAACCCATTTCAATTGAATCAACACAAAAGCCCAAAAACCTCATCACTTTTTTTATGCAAATTTCTTGATATTCAAAATGCACACAAGGGTATGAACCCTAATATTCACGCTCATATCATATTCTTCCAATGTCTGGTGGTTTATTTGGTATGCATCAAATATTGGATAGGATAAGAGTCGTGCTCGTATCATATCCTACTTTTAATCAACTCTGCTATCCTATCCATCCTTATTATATCCTGCCGACCAAGCAAGTCCTGAATTGCTAACAAGTATAAGTATACAGACAGCATTACAGAGCTGCAGGTGACATGACCTTAAGAGTTGAGTGAGAGAGAGTTACAGAGCGGGTGCAGTGTTTGAAAGGTCGAAGGCCAAAGCCATGTTAAAAGAAGGTCAAAATGATGTGAAATTGAGTTACAGAGCAAGCCCAAAATTTGGAATCAACAGAGCAAGATGCTTGTGTCATTCTTTGTGAAAGTGATTTCTGACCCCTGAATTAGTTTGTTGATGTCAAGTAACCTCTATGCTCTAATTTGGTGTAGCCCATCGATGAAGGTGGATTTTAAAGAGGTAAAACAGAGATTCTGGCTCCTTGTAGAATAGCAGCTGCTATGGTCATTAGATCATGCTATTGCTATTCTGACGCTCCAAGCCACAACATTTAGGAGTGGTCAAGAGCTGTGCTGCTATTCTATTTGGATGTTGTGATGAGATTCTCTGATGTTGTTTAAAGCATTTAGTTCCAGTGGGGTGATTGAATGGAGCATGTAGTTTGAAATTCTTACTGTGCACCAATTTTCTTTGACATTCTGATTACACTCTTGCTAGTTGTATTGTTTTACTGGATAGATTTTAATCAATGAATTTTTGTTGTATACTACTAACTCTTGAGTTTATGCTTACATATTTGTTCTTGATATATCTGTGTCTTAAGAAAATAACATAAATATTTCTTTGCAGACACATTTCACGAGGTCAAAAGAAAGAAGGACAGAAAGAAGGAGGTAAGATATTTATTGTAAGTCAATGATAGACTTCAGCGCACTACTAATTGCTTCTTGTGATTGATTATCCATTGTTTCTTTTGCTTTTGTTGTTGACTAGATTGTAGTACTTTAAAATAGAGAATGTTGGAATTGTGTCTAATCATACCACACAGATATATTTTTATACTAGTACAACATTCAACATTAGTTACAATGATTACTATCTTAATTATAAAGAGAATTACTTATCTTGTTAATTAGAGCACTAATTGGCATTTGACTATATTTATGGCAATTGACTATGCACATGTAAATATCTAAAATAGTTTGATACAGTCACACCCAAGCTAGAGTGTATATATCATATGCACCAACCTAGTTAGTTGCTACATACATATGGGACATCTTACTTGAATACCTTTGTTAGACTTGGTGAAAATATCTACCAACTGGTCATCCGATTTAACAAATGCAAGAGCAATTTTAATGTTAATCTGTGATGCTTTCATGAATTACTATATTTGAGGGTTGATGCTATATGTACAGCTGCCTGATTATCAGATATAAACTTCATTGACTGTGATTCATAGTTGTTCAATTTTCTTAGCAACTGTCTTATCATATTTCATTGTTCCTGTTGCTCAGTATTGGGATTCTGTACTTGACCTGGCAACTATAGTTTATTTCTTTTTCTAGATATTAGGTTTTGTCCAAAGATAGCACATACCTTGAAGGAGAATGTGTCAAAAGGAATAATTGTTTGGGCAAGTGACTTGGGATAAGCTATGTTTTCTTTGATTGTTTTACTATATTATTCAAGTTGTTTGGCGGATCATATTTTTCTAGGTTAGTAGTTCTTTTCCATGAGTATAAGGATTTTTTTCCTCACTGGAGGGAGAGAAGGGACTTTATAAGTTTTACTAGTTTGTCTTTCTTATTTCCTTTTGTCATGTGGCCCTTGTAATTTGCTTATGCTCAACCTATATTCAAGATTATGCTAATCGTTCAATTTTGTTTGCTAATTGTGTTCTGTTTCTTCTTTCATTTGTTTATGATTTTTCAGAATCCTAACAACAGAGAACCCGTGGAGTTACGTCGGAGGCATGGTACCCAAGGGTGGGGGCAGAGGGGTGGTCAGGGTAATTTTATGCCTCATAATGTATCACATGGTGAATAACTATCCTGAACTACAACTTATTTGAT
>NC_032019.1:2956129-2970274 GCF_001865875.1 Lupinus angustifolius | reverse complement strand
CCCCTGTATTCTTAGATAATCCCCCTTCTTTTCTCGATAGTTTCCTGCTTTGTTAAATCCGGTGCTTTCATTTGGTTGTTTTGTATCACCTTTTGTTTTTAAATATTGTTTTTTGCAAAATGTCTTGGAAGTTGTTACCTACCCCTTTATGTTAGATGAAAAGTAGTGATGGTTGCTGCATTTTTCAATAGCTGTAGCTACATTGCCAATCTTAATTACTACTCAAAGAGTCAAATTCATTGTTACTCAAATTTAGATATTATGTTGGGCGGTTGGCCAGTTAGAGCACCTAAATTATTTTTTTATCTTTTTGACCATCTCTTAGGTGCTAGCAGTAGCAAGAACTCTGGTACAAGAAAAGACAATGGAGCTCATCAAGTCAATGAGAAGGTTGCACCATCATTGTCAGCTTCTCAAGAGACAATATCTAAAGAAAAAACTTCCGGAGCAAGGTGAACATTTAATTAATTTATCTTGTTTTAGTAACTTACATTGATATCCTCTACTAACTATCTAAATATTTACATGTTTTTTCAGCTCTGCAGCCAATGGTCCTACAATTGTAGCTTCTGGAACTATTGGCGGCGTTAGTCCTTCCCCTTCATTTTCTGGAAGTGGAAACAGAATGGGTCCATCTTCTGGTGCTAATAATAATTTGGGAAGTGCTTTGCTTTCTGATTGTTCAAATAAAAGTGCAACAGTTGGTTCTGGAAGTGAATCAAGGCCTTCCTCCAGTAACCACCCAGGGTCGGCACCTGCATCTTCATCAGCTGTCAATTTCTCTTCCTCAGATCCAATACTGGTTCCATCTAATGATTTAAGGAATGCTGGTTCTGTTGGTGCAATAAAACGTGAAGTGGGAAACCTTCTTGAATTAAATGCTGTTAGATCTGCCGAGAACAAATTAACTCCTGGTTAGGTTATTTGATGTTTTCTTGTTTTCATAATTTTTTTGGGTTTTAAAGTTTTCAATGTAATGACGAAGAATTTTCTCCACAACTGTATGCCAGCTTCTGAGAGTGGTAGCTCTTCTGTGCAAGGAAAGATTCAATATAAATCCCAGGTCGTGGCGAAGAATAACCATACTGAGATGCCATCCTCATCAGCAGTAACTCATGGGAGCTCTACAGCTAGTCGACCGTCCTCTAATTATGGTAGCCGGTCACAACAATCAATTGGGGCTCAGAAAGGTAGTATATATCTCTGCAGTTGAACGAGAAAACTGTTGCCTCCTGCATAGTCCCTATCATTTAATGTTTCTTATCACCTTGCACCCCTTTTGTCAAACTAAGTATACACAAGCACGTTCTTTTCAGTAATAAGAATTGTGTGAATCAAGACATGTCAAACTTATATATGCAGAGGGATTGGGCAGCTTTCATGTCCTAATATTTTCCCTTTTCGACTTGGCATATGGTTTTATTTTCTCATTTTTTATGAACAAAGGGTCCCCTGTCCTCCAATTTCCTTGTAATTGTCTTCGTTCTGACTTAATGAATGGATTTCTTCTTTCATGTAAGGTCGTAGTTTTCTTGCTAAGCCATATGTCATGGGAAGATTTGATCGGCAAGACCTAAGAGATTTACAATTTGTTTCTGTTTCCAACAGCAGGTTCTAATAAGGAGTGGAAACCAAAGCAAACAAGTACAATTAATCAGGGTTCTGAACCAGCTAGTGCATCAGCTTCTTCTGCTTCTGCTGAAGTATCTGGGCAGTTACAGTCTGCTTCTAGTGCCCTTGACTCCCAAGAAAATAGTTCAAAACTGCAGAGGAAGCTTGAGGATTTAAATCTTAATCAGCGTCAACATGTCATACTTCCAAATCATATATTTGTGCCCGATTCTGAGAAGAACAAGTTTAGCTTTGGAAGTTTAGGGGTCACTTTTGGAGTTAATTCAAGCTATGTTAATGGCCCAGAGAGTGAAAAGAGTTCTATGCCAATTTCTGAGACATCTCAGTCTATTGAAGAAACTGTGGAGGAGCAGGCCTCAAGGTTGTAATCTTAAATTATGTGCTTTGAAAGGGTAGTTTGTCTTTAGAAACCAATTTTGACGAATTCTATTAAAGTGTAGAAAGAAGATAACATAAAACTATAGAAGTACTTATACTATTTTAATGGAGAGAACAAACACTTTTAATACCTTCTCAGCTGGTGATTCATGTGGTATGACTAGTTTATATAACTAGCCTATCATTGTCTAGGCTTAATTTTTCTAAATCATGAGAAATGAATGTTTGTCCTGGATAATGATGGTGTGCCTACAAGTGACCAGCCTAAAGAAAATTCGTAATTTTGATGCAACAAGTATCTTGTGCTTTCTATTTGCATCTCCAGCTACATATCTGCTGTGTTGTATACCTGTGTTATTGTGGAAAACATTAGAACTTAATTTCCTTTAATTTTTCATCTGTCCTTCTAACTCATTATGTCTTTTACTTCAGCAGTCAAAACACTGCAGTTACTTCTGAGATGGGTGATCATCCTGACCATCCACAATCACCCGCTAATGTACCTGAGAATTTATCATCAAGTGAGGTTGATGGGTCATCTAGTGCTATTCAGGAGTATAATGAGTCCAAGCAAGACACTGCTTTTCCATATGAAGGTCATCAGTACTCAGAAGTGCATACTTCTCCAAACTACAGTTATGGTTATGTGCCCCCAATCTTGGGTAATCAGGCTACACCATTTGACAGTTCCGAGACTCAAACACGTGATATTTCTCGCCTTCCAAGCTTTGTTGTGAGTCCTGCCACCTATATAAATTTTGTTGCCTAGTTTAGCATGCATCTTTGTCACATACAGATTTAAGTTTGATTGTTATCTTGATATAGGTCCATCAACCATTTGATCCAGCTAGTTATTATGCCCCGTTCTATCGCTCAGGCACTGACAGTGATGGTCGTATTTCTCCTTTTTCTCCTGCTGCTAAGTACCATGACAATGTGACATTGCTGGCTGCCCCAAATTCTCAGTCTCCTCAAGAGGTTTGAGCTGATATTAATGCTATTTAAACTAATTCTGATTGATGCACCAAGGCATGATTTTTTGAAAAACTTAATGCCATTTTATGTTTATATGCAGGGAGGTTTGTTGTCCACAGCAGGTCCAACACCACTTGTGACTCAAGCAGCTGGGCTGATGCAAAGCTCAATAGCTGTTACTCAGCAGCCTGTTCCTGTCTTCCGAACACCGAGTGGGGTTCACATTTCCCATTACGCTCCTAACTACATTCACTATGGTCACTATTTTCCCCCATTTTACGTCCCACCTCCAGCAATGCACCAGTTTATGGGTAATGGTGCATTTCCTCAACAGCCTCAGACTAGCACTGTCTATCCACCTCCTGCAGTTGTGGCTGCTCCAGGGATGAAATATCCTCTTCCACAATTTAAACCTGGAACTAATGCAGCAAACCCAACTCACCTTGTAATGGCAAGTACCTATGGAGCATATGGCTCCCCTCCAGCCGGTTATAATCATAGTTCTGCATCACCTGCGGGGAATTCAACCTCTAACGAGGATCTTGGTTCCTCCCAGTTTAAGGAAAATAATGTATACATCAGTGGACAACAGGTTCGCTCCTTCTGACTTCAGCAACTTCGATTTAGTAATTTGTCCAAGAATTTTAATGTTTGAATTTCCTATGAAAGAACCTTCATGTTTAGAAGTTCAATTAAGTTTTGCAAGTTTATCCCCATCTCCTGCAATATAGTTACGAAAAACATGTGCCGCGAAATTTGCTGCTTTTCTTGTGTTTATATTTTAGTTATCAGAACTATCACCTACATTTGATGATAATTATGTTTCGTATTTCCACTGCAGAATGAAGGTTCACCAGTGTGGGTGACTGCACCTGGCCAAGACATTTCCAGTTTACCAACTACTTCATACTACAACATTCCACCTCAGGCTCAGCATGCGTCTTTTAACCCAGCTCAGGCTGGCCACGGCACCTTTGCCAGCATCTATCACCCTCCACAAGCAGTGACAGCTGCAACAGTTCATCCACTGCTACATCAATCCCAGACAATGGCTGGATCAGTTGAAATGGTAGGACCTGGAGGCAATATTTATCAGCAACCTCAGCATGCACAAATCAATTGGTCGGGCAGTTACTGAGGCTGCAATATCTTCCTGACTGCTAAACTAGATATTCGAGTATTCGAGTTCTATCTGGTGATTTTTTTTGGGAAACTCCAAAATATGGTTGGAGTTCCATGTAGACAACATAGCAATTGGCTGCATTTGAGTGTAAGAAACTGGAAATTTGACAATAGGATCATCTGATTGCTTAAGTTGAGGGTATGGAAGGTAGGACACCTGTAACAGATGTTGACCATTAAAGTTAGACAAGTTAGAAACATATGCAGGCCTTATCTTTTCTTTGCTCCTGCTATTTTGTGTTACAATTAATCCCTTTTCATAGCCCCAAGCTTTTTTCCCTCCCTCTTTTGTTAAGGTCCTTGAACTCTATTAAGAGTATTGTTAGGTTGTGAGAAAGGTTTAGTTTGTTGGGGAGAGCTTTTATGTTGCCTCTTGTCTTACCTGTAAAGTGAATTTTGATAGCAAGAAAATTATTACAAAGCTATTATGTTGCTATGGGAAAACTGTATCAATTGTTTCAGATGACCATCACATCTATATTGTTTTGTCATGGTTAATAGGAAAGTGTGGTTTAAGACTAGGAAATGTTTTGATTCTCAATCCTATTGTCTGAGAAAATGTGTATTTATATTTTGTAATTGAATCAAACCTGTAAGAATGACTTTGATTATTGGTTAGGCTGATATGCTTAAAATCAACAAAATGGAAGCTGATCATGCTTGATTCTTGTTGGCACAAACTACCTTATTGAAATAATAGTTGATAATTGTAACTGTGTAAGTTATTGTAATATATAGTGATTTACATGTGACATTTGGTATTATCTAATAACTTTACTAACTCCAATGTGAATCAAGATATATTTAAAACAAATTTATCAAATATGCCCACATTTTTTTAAGGGAACAAGTCTTTTATTTCATAATTTATATCATTCCATATGTTATAAATTTATGATTTGTCAATAAAATATTTAATAATTAAATTTTATATAATAGTTAGTGTATAATTGTAGCAGCCTTTTCCTAATATAGGTTATTTTGGAATTAGGAAGGTTAACAATTGCATTAATAGCATTGTTTAAGGAAAAAATATAAAGTTTATGTTGAAAAATGATGTTTTGAAGGTATTGAAAATGTTAGACTTAGTTTCTTTTTTTTTAGATTTGTTAAACAATGTCCTTTGAGGCTTGAGCATACATTAACCCGGTCCTTTTCATAATACATCATATAATTTTTCTAATCCATGCTCTGGAGACAAATGTTTAAAAAGGTAAAATTACATAGAAAATCTGTTTGTTTAATATCTTCAAATGTGATAATTTTAATTTCTTTCGTGAGTTTACTTATTCATGTATTTTAGTATCTTAGAGTACACATTAGAAAAACACTACATGATATGGTGATATTAAAAATAATGATTAACAATTTAAATTCCAAATACAAAATAAGTAAAACTAATATTTTTGTTCTCCGATTTTATTAATATTTTCAGATTAATTGTGTAACTTTTAGGTGTCAAATTCCCTTTAATTTAAATCTATATTGCTACTTTTTTCTAACTTATAATTAGGTTTGTCATGCTTGGTAACAAAAAATATGTTTATTATGTGACATAGAATAGAGTAATTTAATTATATTTATATATAAGTTAAAAAGAACTTGAATTGATTCTTCTTCTCATATAACGATCAACCTCCTTAAAATAGGTATAGATTGACATGGAAGGTTATGTTCGAGTTTTAAAAGGTCAACAAAAAATTCTTAATATGATTTTCATCTAAAATCAAATCCATATGAAATAAACCATTAATTAAAATCATACCAAAAAGGTGATTGGATGAAAAAGAAAAATCAATAACAAGTTTTTAGAAAATTAACTTGGGATGCTAAGTTAGTTCATTAAAGTGTCTTGAATAACCCAACAAATAAATTACTCATAAAAATCAACAATAAATGTTAGGGAAAGGGAAAGAGTTATGAACCACAAATTCATTGATTGATCTTCAAATCGCCATCAACAATTCCATTTATCCTTGTTGAGGTTTCCTACTCAAAAGTTGGAGGAAAACAAGAAACTGAAAAGAAGATTAAATATACCCAATGTCCATCTCTATCATTGGACAAATTTTATGGACATGAGGTTTTTTTTGGTTTTCCACTTAAGGGAATCATATTGAGTCGGAAATATTTATAGGTATATTGTGCTAATTCTCCAGCGAATATTTTTTCTATCCATAAGACTCGAACCCAAGACCTTGCTTAAAGGAAATCAAACATGTATCATAATCAACATGGGATTGTTCACATTGAAATACTATCTTGTATGTATTTCAAATATCAATCCACTCTTAAATTAAGATATTACTCATTAAGGGTTTTCCAAAAAGGTTAGATATTCTAAATCAAAAATTTAAAAACAAATATTTTTTCACATGCTATATGTTGGAACACAATAAATAAAATTGGAGGAAAGTTATTTACCTATAAAAGTAAATTAAGTTGGACCTACAAATTATCCAAAAATTTATGTTTTAAAAATAGAAGTATCTATGTATCAAAGGGGAATAGAAGCTGTCTGGTGTGTTAGACAGAGATGGGTGAGGGAGAGAGAGCAAAACCAAAAGAGGAACAACAACAACAACATCATCATGAAGAAGAAGAAGAAGAAGAAGGTTCATTATTTGTAGAGTCTTCTTCAAGATGGAACAATCAGGGGTTTCAGATTCTGCAATTATCAGAGAAACTCATCAATGCAAACCTCAGCACCAAAATAGAAGCTGCCAGAGAAATCAGAAAACTTATTCGAAAATCACCTTCTTCTGCTAAAACCCGCTCCAAGTTTGGTGCTTCTGGTGTTATTCAACCCCTTGTTTTTATGCTCTCTTCTTCCAACCTTGATGCTCGTCAATCTTCCCTCCTTGCCCTTCTCAACCTCGCTGTTCGTAATGAACGGTAGTACTCTAAAATTTATTTCTTTCATCATTTCATGCATCAAGATGATTGCTTTATGTTGACTCTGAAATGGGGTTTTGATAAAATTAATGGGTTTTGTTGGGAATCTGATTTAATTATCGGGTTTGGTTGTTTTCACTTAAGTTTTTATCTCTGCTGTTGTTTTGAGGATGAACTATGCATTAATTTTGTGTTACTATTTTTAGCAGCGATATGTCTCACCATGTTTGCAAGCTAACGGGAAATAGGATGTAAGTAGTTTGTGAGGATTGATAACCTTAGTAATACATTATTATACATTTAAGCTACATGTTCATTTTGAGGGGAATAGAGGGTGAAATCTTAATGTGGTAAGGTAAACTTCAATCAAAGGAGTTATGTTTGGTTAGAGAGTGAAAGGAAGGAAAACAATTCCTGAGAGTAATGTTTCGTTAGGATCCAATTGCAAGGTATGAGACTTGAGTCCACATTCATGGCATCACATTCCCAAGAATGTGCTAAAAAACATTCCTTCTAACAAACACCCCATAAAAGTTGCTTAATAATTCGTTGATTGTTAAGTGGATACCAAACAAAACCTTCGATAAATTACATGGAAAATTTTGTTGTTAATCCACATCTTCCCACCTACAGTTATGTCCTTGATGAACCAACATTTATGATGTAGAATCATGGAGGGATACTCGCCATGTAGATAGATTACTTACAAGGTTATGTTTGGTTTGTTAGTAATAAGGGGGTTGATTATTAAAAGAAAGAGAAAAAATTAGCTGAGCAATTTGTTGGGAAATTAGGGGAGCCAAACACACGGGGGACAATCTCCATGAACAAGCTAAGTGAGAACCACACAATTAGTCTGGGGATCACATCCAACCCAAAATCTCAAGGGGTTGTTTGAGACTTCAATATACCTTGCATCTTATGTTTCCTGTGGTTGATTTTGATGACCTGAGCTCAAAAGTTGCGTGAAGTCTTATTAAAAACACAACTTACTCTCCTAATGTAGAGTGCTGGAAATGTAGAAGCTAAAATTACTTAATTTGCATGTCATTGAAACAAGGCATATGAAATAACCACTCGGTAGTCTTTATTTGTTGTCCCTCCGTTTTGTTTTTTGACAAACAATTAGTGAACATAAAATTTGATGTAGTGCAATACATCTGCCCATTAATCATTTTTTTTCATTCCCTTCATGATTTGGTTAATGAATTTTTAATGACTACCCTTTGTTAGTAAGAAAAATGAGATCCAGGGTTCTTGTTTTAGGGTGCAATTGATTGATACTAAATGTTTGGGTCATTATTGATATTGCACTTGAGTCTCATTCTTGTGTCGGAGTATGAGTACTTTCTCAATTGGCCTTTTAAACTGAAGGTTCTAGTGTCGTTAATCTCTTTCATGACTATTCAGAAACTTTCTTAATATGAATTGGATGTTGATTTTACAGTGATACTGCATTGATGATTGAGAACCAATTGTCAATAATAGATCCAGTCTGAATGTATGATCATCAATATAACTATATCAGTGCTTCTACGTATCTTTGATTACCAAGTTTCCTGATTTATTGATGACTAAAGGAAGACATTTTTGCTGTGTGTCTGTCTGTATTTCCCTCCTATTTCAACTCTAGCAAAATGCATGTTTACTGGATACATTATGATTGCTAAATGAGGTTGAAGCACTCTGCACTTTATTTAGACATGTCTCACTACTCTCTTTGTTCTTATTACTTTGTGATTTTATGCTATGGTTCCTTCTCTTCAGTCTTCACTTATCTTTTATGAGTCATGTTTTGATTTCATTTAGCTCTTTTTTTGACATTTTGGAGTTCATATTTTTTAGAAACAAGGTCAAGATAGTGACAGCTGGTGCTGTTCCTCCTCTGGTGGAGCTTCTCAAGAGGCAAAATAGCAGTATAAAGGAATTAGCAACAGCGGCAATCTTGACACTCTCAGCTGCTGAACTCAACAAGCCTATTATTGCTGCTTCTGGAGCTGCACCTCTCCTTGTTCAGATTCTCAACTCTGGAAGTGTTCAAGGCAAAGTTGATGCTGTTACAGCCCTCCATAATCTTTCCACCAGCATAGAGAATTCCACTGAACTTCTTGATGCTAGTGCTGTTTCCCCTCTTATCAATCTCCTCAAAGAGTGCAAGAAGTATTCCAAGTTTGCAGAAAAAGCTACATCACTACTCGAAATCCTTTCCAACTCTGAAGAGGGACGAATCAATATCACAGTTGCAGATGGTGGAATCTTAACCTTAGTAGAGACAGTTGAAGATGGATCACTCGTTAGCACTGAGCATGCTGTTGGAACTTTGCTATCCTTATGCCTAAGCTGCCGCGACAAATACCGGGAACTGATTCTTAAAGAAGGAGCAATCCCGGGTCTATTACGACTGACAGTGGATGGCACAGTTGAAGCTCAAAATCGAGCCCGCAGGCTTCTGGATTTGCTCAGAGATTCTCCACCACAAAAAAGAATAACCAACTCAGTTTTTGAGAAATAGCTAAAGACATCGCTGAACGGGTAGATGGAATAGATAATGCTGCTGAAACTGCCAAAAGGTTATTGCATGGTATGGTTCAAAGGAGTATGGAACATAGCATGAACTGCATTCAACATAGTGCTACATCTTGACTCCTGTGATTCCCTCCACTTGATGTTATACCTTTTTGCTCAACAAGTGAATGTGGACCATTTAGTTTTAAATCTGTATATATAGTTTCTGTTTTAGATCACCATTGGAAGCTAGTTTAAACTGCTCTTCATATCTGGTGTAATGATATTTGCCAAACTAACTTTGATTGATCCATTGACATCATGAGCCATGACTCATAATTTTATTGTATACCTTGACATGACATGAATAGAGGATAGATACTGTCCATTATATTCTTTCTTTATCCCCTTCATATTGAGCTATAAAAGCTTCTTTTGTGGAGTAGGTGAATTATATTATATATTTAAAATGATTACATAATCTTTTGTGTTGCACGACTCTTATATTTTAAGTGATGAAATACCAATTACAAATTGGTCTATACCCTGTTTACATGATATAGTTATTATATACTTCAGTTGATTTTTTTTGTACAAACTGAAAAGAGAGTTGCACATGACATGTTACATTTTTTTCTTAGAAGATAGAGATCATTAAAGTTAGCTCATGATGGAAATTAAAACTATCTGATCCAATCTCCAAACCCTTCTCAAACATTTATTAAGTTAGCTAGAACATGACTGTAATAAATGGCGAATAATGATATATCCTCTACTAATATTCATACCCATAAGAAAATGACATATGTTACTTGCAAATCAATCATTAATAATAAAGTATTATGTCACTTTTTCATGGGTAGAATGATTTTGTAGGATGATATATCATTTTACATAAATAGCAAAAACTATTTTGAAATACATATATGGAAAAAATGAACTGATCTAAAGACAGTAAATTGAAAAGTAGTAAAAATATGTCCAAAAAATGAAAAAATAACTAGGCAAAATTATTATTTTCTCAAAGAAAAAAGTAAGTAGATGATAGAAACTACGAATCTTGAGTTGAAAATAGTACATTTTTGTCCATTGTCGGTGACAGCGTATTATAAGCATTGTCACGATGGAGCAAATTAGTCCTTCCCATGATGACATTATTAAGAAGTTAAATATTATCCATCAACCCCGGCGTAGGGTGCGCATTACGCCACTCACTTCTCACCTTCCTCTATCACTCTCACTCTTCTCTTTCCTTTTTTATATTTTTATTTTTCTATTTTCAACTTTTAATTAATTAAAAACAACAACTGTTTTTTGAGCTTACAAGAAGCACATCATAGCCCAAGAGTTTTTGTGTTTTAGTCAGAGAAAAGAAAGATAGTGTCTTACTCAGTGATGCACTTGTGCACTGTGCTTGATTTCTCATCTTTTTAGATAACAACACCAACAGGTTTGTCACTAATTCTTCGTTTAGATCTTGCAATTTTGGATAAATGGGTATTCTTTCACTTTCAAATAGTTAGCTACAGATCTTAAATTTCATTGCTTTCTGTTACTGAAAAATAGAACAATTAAAAATGCAAGCTTGAACTCTGGTTGCTATTTTATTCCATTTTAGTTTACTGGGTATCATTGTTTTTTTCATGTTTATGTAGGATATATATCTTGTGGTTGATCTAATCATCAATAGAAATGTTGGGTCGGTATGCATTTTCGAGAACTGGAAATTTCAGACCGGAGAATTTAGGTCAAAATGCAATGGCCATGATTGGGAATGTTTGCTTCTCAATGTTTGTTGTTGGGGTTTTGGTCTTTACTATTTTGGCTGCAACTTATGAACCAGATGATCCTCTTTTCCACCCTTCATCAAAGATAACCACTTTCCTCACTTCCAAATCCAATGCCACCTTTAAGTCTGACAACACTGTTGTTAAAACTGGGGAGGATTTCATGGCTACCAATGAAACTATATTTGGCAATGTTATTAACATGACTGATGTTGATAACTCGGTCGTGAACGATTTCGTTGAAGCTGCTGCCGCCGAATGTGAGAGCAATGGCCCTATTGATTGTAAGGACCCTGAGGTGTTTCATACCATGATGAAGGCTACTATTGAGAAGTTTCAGGATATCCATTTTTACCGGTTTGGGAAACCTGTTCCCGGCTCGAGTGATAGTACTTGCGATATGGCATGGCGGTTTAGGCCCAAGGAAGGGAAGTCAGCTGCATTTTATAAGGATTATAGGAGGTTTGTGATTAATAGGTCTGAAAACTGTACACTTAGTATTGTTAGCATAGGGGAATACCATACCGGTAAGAATGCGAGGAAGAGGAAGAAGCATCAGAAAGCTGGGCTTGAGAAGAAGCAAGTAAAAGGCAATAATGTGAATTCATTGCCTGTAGTTGGAGAGGTTGTTAATGACAGCCTTCCTGTAGTTGAATCCGAAAGCTCCTTTAGTCATGATAAATACTTGATCTATGTGGGTGGTGGAGATAGGTGTAAGAGCATGGATCACTACTTGTGGAGTTTCTTGTGTGCTCTTGGTGAGGCTCAGTATCTCAACCGAACATTGGTTATGGATTTGAGCATATGCCTGTCTTCGATTTACACCTCATCGAAGCAAGATGAGGAAGGCAAAGATTTCAGGTTTTACTTCGATTTTGAGCATTTAAAGGAGGCGGGATCTGTGTTGGACAAGGAACAGTTTTGGGCAGATTGGGAAAGGTGGCAAAAAAAAGATGGGATGAATCAACATATTGTGGAAGATTACAGGGTCACACCGATGAAACTTATGGATGTGAAGGATTCTTTAATTATGAGAAAGTTTGGATCTGTTGAACCTGATAACTACTGGTATAGAGTCTGCGAAGGAGAGACTGAATCTGTTGTTCAAAGGCCATGGCATTTGGTATGGAAATCAAGACGGTTGATGGATATAGTTTCAGCAATAGCTTCAAAGTTAAATTGGGACTACGATTCTGTTCATGTTGTGAGAGGGGAAAAGGCAAGGAACAAGGAGCTTTGGCCTAATCTTGATGCACATACCTCCCCTGATGCACTTCTCTCAACCTTGCGCGACAAGGTAGACGAAGGAAGGAACCTCTACATAGCAACAAATGAACCTGATACATCTTTCTTTGATCCTCTGAAAGATAAGTATACCACTCATTTCCTTGACGAGTATAGCGATCTTTGGGATGAAAATAGTGAATGGTACTCTGAGACAACAAAACTCAATAATGGTGTTCCGGTGGAATTTGATGGTTACATGAGAGCATCCATTGATACAGAAGTGTTATTGGGAGGTAAAAAGCAGATTGAAACTTTCAACGATTTGACCAGTGATTGCAAGGATGGTATTAATACATGTAACGTTGCAACAAACTAAATTTCTGTGACATGAAATTTCAATGTTTGATACACTGAAATATACCCACGTGTACTTTTAGCTGTTATTTGTGTTGAATTTAAGAATTTGTAACCTTTATAGTCTTAGCAGTAAGGAGGAAAATGATCAATTTGTATTGTAAGAGTACTTTCTACTTCGAACTTTGTTTCGTGCTTCAAGCCCATATATCTAATTTCTCACGGGGTTGAAACAATAGCCTCTTTTCTGTTTGGGGCGTCTGCTATGTTAGTTTTAGTATTGGATTTGGTTTCGTTATATTATGCATGCAGTAAAAGGACTATTTACACAAGCTGGAATCGCAGAAATTAACAAATTTACATTTATGACAAACAAAACAACACTTCTTTTTCCTCCCTGAATGGGGCTAGGCAGAAGAACTGTTTTAAACATATGTCAAGTTAGCCCTTTTTAATATCAAATTGGGTTTTCCAATTTGTGGGAGAGCAAACCAGAAAGATCAAAACACATTAGAGATTACAATACATAATCACTCTAAAAAGTCAAATAAAAAGGTGCAACTAAATGCTTTTACTTAAAAGTGCTGAATATTATTGTATCACAGCTAAATGGTAGAATACAAACCATTACAAAAATAAAAGGACTTTGTAGATGTATGACTCAGGAATGCCAATGTCACAAGCATTTACTCTGGATGCAAATCAAAGAGAACAAACTCATTCGCCCATTGAAGATGTATCTGGTGAGATGTTCACAAAAATCATACTTTTATAATCACCACAAAGGCATGATTGTTGTCGCTGCCCCTTTTTATGGATGCGATGAGAAACATGCAATTAAATGCAATGGAGTCGCCATCGATGTTTTTTAGAGGGAAAACATGAAAAACCGATTTTTGAAAATATAGTTGGTTCACTCAAAATAGAAATTTAGTTCGGAAGTCGGTTACGGATGAGGAAGGTGTTAGGCACCTCATACCGCCCGTCGTAAAAAACGGTACCTAAATCAGTTATGTGGATATTTATTCAAAACATTTAATCTTACCATCACATCATTAAACAAAATAAAGAGAGAGAAAATAATTCTTTTTTTATTTTTGTGTGCCTGACAGAGAAAAGAAATAACTGCTCCTACGTATCTCTGGCTGCAATAGAGAAATCAAGGCTACGTAGTTCTTTCTAAAATAAGTTTGATTTGATTAAATTATAT
>NC_032019.1:2954922-2956029 GCF_001865875.1 Lupinus angustifolius | reverse complement strand
TGAGGGGTCAGCACAATCACGCGACCGCTGAGGGGTCGGGGTGCAAAAGGAACAATAGACCACTGAGGGGTCAGCACAATCACGCGACCGCTGAGGGGTCGGGGCGCAAAAAGAACAAGAGACCACTGAGGGGTCAGCACTATCACGCGACCGCTGAGGGGTCGGGGTGCAAAGGGTGAAACACGGGAAAACACATACAACAAGGGCGCCTGGATCAAAACTTAGACGGATATCTTGAGATGAGACTTCAGCTGAATGCATATGATGGTGCGAATGCAAATGATGCATGCATAATTTGAAGATGTTTGTGATGATGCATGAAGTTGGCTGATCTCGAAACCATTGTACTTTCTTGGTAGACAACAACCAATCCAACTCTCATCGGTCACATTTTTATTCCTTCACCCCTTTTTTTTGAACCACAAGATACATTTGAGGTATCCCCTTTCTTCATCAGTAGAAGACATATCATTTGCTTCCTTGTCGATATTCACACCGAGTTTAGTATTTGATGAATTTCATTGGCCTGAATCACTAGTGAGGTATATTGTCATAAAAGTTGTTTGATCACGAAGTTTGAACATTATATCTATATAACTTGAGATTTATCTAAGTAAACATGCATGCACATAGGTATTGTGGAGAGATGAATGAACTTTCTTCTATTGATATTCAAAGAGTTATACATGGAAGATTTGAGGGTATATATGTTATACATGACAATATAAGTTACAAAAATTTTGCAAAATTTATTTATTTTTTTTTTTTTTTTGCCCCAGTATAAAGTAATTGCACATCCATCCATCAATCTTCCACTGCATCCGAGTAACTAGCCCGTAACACCAAGCTGGCATGATTCTACATGGAACTCCCATTTCCGCTCCATGTTGCTCGCAACTTTTTCAACCTCTACTAGGTGCACAAAAACATGAAGGATTTTGATTTGATCCTGATGTGGTAAACCCTTAAGAGAAATGCCCTTTTTATTTATATATTTATTTACTTGCCTTAATTTTTGCTTAGGCCACCCTTTCGGGTTTTCAACCTAACAGACTTTTATTCTTACCCTAATTTTTGCTTAGGCCGCCCTTTCGGGTTTTCAACCTA
>NC_032019.1:2953086-2954822 GCF_001865875.1 Lupinus angustifolius | reverse complement strand
TAGGCTCGGCACCCGGATATAATGGAATCTTATGTGATGCAATGTTCAGATCCAGCCCTGGCATGTCCTTATAAGACCAAGCAAACACATCCATATATTCACAGAACAAATTTATCATCTCGAAACGCTCCGGGTTGTCTACCATTTTCAGCTCCTTTTTATCCTCTTCTGTCCCCATGTTGATTAATTCAACTTCTTCAGTGTTCACAACATACTCTCTTTCAACATGTTCTAACATCTTTGAGAACTTCTCCACATCTTCCTGTTCTTCATCTGATGCAACAGATTCATCATCCGGTGTCGTAGATGAATTAATTGATGGATTTTCAATTACTGTATTACTGGGAAAATTTTCCACAAGATTTAAGTACCTGTATTTATTCATGAAGTATTGGGAGATAGACAGGAAAGCAAAACAAGCAAATTCATATAGAAGAAAGGGAGAAATCGGGAATGGTAATGGTGAGAGGCAAATTAATGATGCGAAACAATCAATAACCATACTACAAATTAACAAAGATAGTATCCCAAGTCACATAAACATAAGTTCAATCAAATCCGAGAACAAAAATTACAACCCAATCGAAAATAATTACTTTAATGATACTATTTCATCCAATAGTTCAGAATGCCAATTCTTCAATGGTGTCTTGTCCTCATCGATGCGGATACAGCTAGTCCCAGGTGTGTCGTCTTCCTCTAGAAAGTTGACGGAAAAATGGATGTTTCGTTCATTAAAGTCACATGAAGCGGGACTTGGAAATGTTTCGTTGATATGAGGAATGGGCTTCTCCAACATTCCTCCATGCTCCTTTCTCCAACTCATGCTCCTGCCCTCATCCTTCTGTGAAGCTTCATATCCCAGCCCAAACTTATCAAATTTCTCTGAGACTGAGATGAACGATGGAAGGCCCTGCAGATGCGTACCCAAACCTTTCCCTATTTCGTACCCTTTTGTAGTCATGATTCGGGTCACCACCTCATTCACATCATGTACATGATCCTTCCCTTCACGCTCCTGGTCCTGGATTACCTCAAAACAATGCAAGGAATCATCACCATCACCGGTACTCTCTACATAGGGCACTGATACCGGCTTCGAAACCAATACTTCTTCTTCTCCATGCACAGTGATTACCATACCATCCCTGACAAATTTTACCGCCTGATGCAAAGTGGACGGTACAGCTCCTGCCTCATGGATCCAAGGCCTCCCTAACAACATTGTATATGAGGAGTCGATATCCATGACTACAAACAGCACCTGAAAGATGCTAGGCCCAATCTCCAACGGTAATGTGATCTCACCCACTATGCTCCTCTGATTCCCGTCAAAGGCGTGTACAATCATCTGCCTCGGAACAATTTCATCATTCTCAACTCCCATAGACACCAAGGTAGATAATGGTAGGACATTCAAAGCTGACCCCCCATCAATTCGTATTTTGCCAACAATATGACCTCGACACTTTGCAGTAATGAGTAGTGCACGGGGTATTTTCTCCGACCTCCTCACCATTTCTTCATCGAAGAATGTTATTATGTTAACATGTTTCACAGGATCCACCATGTTAATCATCTTGCTAGGCGTGACATCAGGGTTAACGTAAGCCTCGCTAAGCACCCTTAATAACGCCTTTCTATGCAAATCCGAGGATAATACCAAACCCAACAGAGATATTTTTGAAGGAGTTTTGCCCAACTGCTCCACCATATCGTATTCACTCTGCCTCATG
>NC_032019.1:2952467-2952986 GCF_001865875.1 Lupinus angustifolius | reverse complement strand
TCATATCCTCATCCTCATCATCATCCTCATCTTCATCCTATCCTCATCATCATCCGATCCTCCTCCTCCTCGTCATCCTCGTCCTCATCCTCATGTTATCCTCATCCTCATCCTATCCTCATCTTGTCCACATCCTCATCCTATCCTCATCCTCATCCTATCCTCCTCCTCCTCCTCATCCCCATCGTCATCCTATCCTCATTCTCATCATATCCTCATCCACAACCTCATCCTCATTCTATCCTCATCCCCATCCTCATCCTCATCCGCCTCCTCATCCTATCCTCATCCTCATCCTCATCCTATCCTCATCCTCATCCTCATCCTCATCCTCGTCCTCATCCTATCCTCATACTCCTCCTCAACCTCATCCTATCCTCATCCCCATCCTCATCCCATCCCCGTCCTCATACACATCATATCCTCCTCCTCATCCTCATCCTTCTCCTTATCATCATCCTATCCTCCTCCTCCTCCTCCTCCTCATCTTCATCCTCATCCTAACCTCATCCTCATCCT
>NC_032019.1:2952013-2952367 GCF_001865875.1 Lupinus angustifolius | reverse complement strand
CTATCCTCATCCTCACCCTATCCTCATCCTCATCCTCATCCTCGTACTCATCCTCATCCTATCCTCCTGCTCATCCTCATCCTCATCCTCAGCCTCATACTCATCCTCATCCTATCCTCATCCCCATCCTATCCTCATCCTCATTCTATCCACGTCGTCATCCTCTTGCTCATCCCAATCCTCATCCTCATCCTCATCCTATCCTATCCTCATCCTCATATCATCACCATCCTCATCCTCATTCTCATCACCATCCTCATCCTATTCTCATCCTCATCCTCATCCTCATCCTCATCCTCATCCTCATCCTCCTCCTCATCCTCATCCTCACCCTCATCCTATCTTCATCCTCAT
>NC_032019.1:2949174-2951913 GCF_001865875.1 Lupinus angustifolius | reverse complement strand
TTTTTTACCCAACGATGAATTATCAGGACAACGCTTGATGACCATCCCGCAACCGTTTCCTAAGGTTATAACCCCATTAGTTCGTATTGCGGTTAATGACAATCATAGAAAGAGCACAACGGCTCCATAGTATGGTTGCATTTTCTCAGCCTTGTGCTAGTAATGCTATCTTGAGCTTCATGTTCTGCCTACTTGGGCGCCAGAGTTTTGCATTTAAGAAAATTGGACATGATGAAGAAGTCTATAGAGTACTGAAGATGCAAAAAAGATAAAGAAGAACGTTTAATACTTTTCTTTCTTTCTTTCATCATTTTTTGAAGAGGGAGGAATTACAACAATTTTTTTTTTCTTTTCCTTCCCCCTTGTTTACAAAAAATCGACAGTTCATCCTAATTATCATCTATTATGATAACATCTTCTTCCGGATCATCTCCCTCTGAGTCCTCCTCCATGAATTCTGGCTCATTCTTTGGCTCGGGATTCATCCATCCCATAGATTCCCTCCAGTTCCTGACCCCCTGAGCTGTGTTGTTATAGTCATTGAAGTACATTCTGATCTTTGTCGGAAGACTAGCCCCGACGCTCGTGCTTTCTTGGTACACAGACTCAAAATCTTCGAGCCATTCATAGCTAAGTGTCTCCAAATGCCCCAACAAAGATACAGACCTGTGCTTCCACATCTCCTTGCATTCTTCAACTTCATACGTGATTCTCCTGGCAGCTTCCAGCTCTTTCTGTTTATCCTCCTCTTTCCAGTCGAGCTCAAGTTTCATGTTGTTGCATACAGACTGCAATTCATGTGCTCTCCGTTTGTACCATTTTGTCTTTCCTTTGGCCTTGGCCAAAGTCCCTCGGTACTCGTCCATTCTTTGTTGCACTGCCTGCAAATGTGAGACTTGCTCTGTTAAATGAGAAACTTGATCTTGTCCCATGATGACTTGTTGTCGACTTAATCCAAGATCTTTTTCTAGCTCTGCAATCCTCACATCTCTAAGGTGGACAGCTTTCTTGAAACTCTTCAACTCTTCTTTCAACTTGGCCCTTTTTTGTGTGTCTATTTCCGTGGCCTCTCTCTGAGCTTCCAATTGATCTTTTAGCCTACGGATCTCAACAGATGCTTCAGTTTTGGCTCTTTTGAGAGTAGCTGGGACATAAGCTTCCTTTTCTATTTTGAGTTCTTTCTTCAGTTTCTCGATCTCATGGTCCTTTTGTATTATTTGGATCTGAGCATCTTGTTTTTTTTCATCAATGATATGCACTTGTTCACGAAGAGTTTCAATCATGCCTTGAAGATCTTTCTCCCTCGAAGATAAATTTTCCTCTCTTGGCAAGGGTGGCGAGATGACCACTTCTCCGACCCTTGATGCTCTCCAATTGTTATATTCAGGTGTACTGCGAACTCTCGCTGCTCCTCGTTGTTGATCCTCTCTGATGACCAGATTATCCCAAGCTTCTTTAACCTTTTTTACCAACTCATCATCATCTTCATAGAGGCAGATGATACTCTTGGGTTCATCACTCGGCTTAATCTGCATCCGTCCAAGTTGTCGCAGTACCAGCTCCGGCGTGTAAAAGAAACATCCATTGGTGCTCAGTAGAGGAACATTACCGTACGAACCACACCGAATTATCATGGTCTTTTGTGGACACCAATAACACATCCACCTATACTCACTCGGAGTAAGACTCTCGAGAGTGGACTTCCATTGAATCACAGTCTTTTCTTCCAGCGTGATACTATTGAAATTCATCATGACACGATGAGTAAGGGCTTGGTACTTAATGGCATGCACATGTGTGGCCATCCATACATACAATAAGTGAGCACAACAACGGATCTTATGGAACCCTTTTCTGTGACAGTTGGAGAGGGCTATGAAAGTACCTCCGAGGATTGCAGGCACGGGGTCAACCTTCCACTTGTATACTTTATAGAAAACCCCCATAGCTTCGAGTCCAACTGTATCAGGAGCCGATGGGAATATGAGCAATCCATATATAAGCAAGGCCAATGTAGGTTTGACTGCTGCCCAATTTTCTTGATCCATCATTTTCTGTAGGTGTCGCTCTAAGGCATTTTGCACCCAACCCTTATTATCTTTCCTCTCTATACGGTCCATGGGAGTTAGCCCAATGATCTTCTTCATCACGTTGATGGGAGCTTCACCTCCAGGAATATAAATCCCTTGACCTCTACGGACCACAAGCAATTGTTGGTATTCTTCTATTACTGGGACTGTGTCTAATTGAGGCAGTTCGAAAATACCAAGGTCACTGTTCCAAAACTGTGTCAACGCATTCAAGGCCGTGGTGTTGACATCAACAAACAATAAGTCATACAACCTTCCATACTCTTCTAAAAACTCATTCTGAACCTCGGAGGGAATCTTCTCAGCAATTACTCTAAGGCTACCCAGTCTGGCAATCTTGAAATCTGCCTTTACACCCTTCTTTATATTAGCATTACTAGCGCTCGACTGAGAATCCATGGCCTCTGGTTGTACGAAGCAAGACATCGTTGGTAATAAATCCTAAAAATATATATGACAATGTCAGTTTTTTTTTTTACGTGTAAGCAATGCATGCATGTCTTGATGAATGTATTTCAAATGAATGATACAATGTTATGATATACATATTAATGTTATTTACATATGCATATATGTATATATTCCCCTTTTTTTTTCAGTGCATGACATGCATGTAAATGTTATAACGACATGATATATATATATATAT
>NC_032019.1:2948681-2949074 GCF_001865875.1 Lupinus angustifolius | reverse complement strand
TCATCCTCATCCTCATCCTATCCTCATCCTCATCCTCATCTTATCCTCATCCTCATCCACCTGCTCATCCTCATCCTCATCCTCATCATCATCCTCATCCTCATCCTCACCATGATCCTCATCTTCATCCTCATCCTCATCCTCATCCTCACACTCATCCTCATCCTCGCCCTCTTCCTCATCCTCATCCTAATCCTTATCCTCATCCGATCCTCATCCTCATCCTCATCCTCATCCTATCCTCATCCTCATCCTCATACTCAACCTCATCCTATCCTCATCCACATCCTCATCCTCATCCTCATCCTCATCCTCATCCTCCTCCTCATCCTCACCCTCATCCTCAAACTCACCCTCTTCCTCATCCTAATCCGATCCTCATCCTCATCCAAT
>NC_032019.1:2947841-2948581 GCF_001865875.1 Lupinus angustifolius | reverse complement strand
CCTCATCCTATCCTCATCCTATCCTCATCCTCATGCTCATCCTCATCCCCATCGTCATCCTCACCCTCATCCTCATCCCCATCCTCATCCTCTTCCTCATCCTTATCATCACCCTATTCTCATCCCATCCACATCCTCATCCTTATCCTCATTCTCATCCTCTTCCTCATCCACTTCCTCATCCTCATCCTATCCTCATCCTTGTCCTCGTCCACATCCTATGCTCATCCTCATTCTCGTCCTAATCCTATCCTCATCCTCATCGTATCCTCTTGCTCTTCCTCAACCTATCCTCATCCTCATTCTCGACCTCATCCTATCCTTATCCTACACTCATCCTATTCTCATCTTATCCTCATCCTCATCCTCATCCTATCCTTATCCCCATCCTCATCCCCATCCTCATCCTCACCCTCATCCTCGTCATCATCCTCGTCCTCATCCTCGTCCTCATCCTTCTCCTCCTCCTCATCCTCATCCTTATACTTATCCTCATCCACATCCTATCCTCATCCGCATCTTCATCCTATCCTAATCCTCATCCTCATCCTATCCTCATCCTCATCCTCATCCTCACCCCCATCCTCATCCTCACCCTCATCCTCATCCTCATACTATCTATCCTCATCCTCTTCCTCATCCTATCCTTATCCTCATCCTCTTCCTCCTGCTCATCCTCATCCTCATCCTATCCACCTCCTATTCTCCTCGTCCTCATTATATCCTCATCCTCGTCCTCA